>NW_026734659.1:0-271000 GCF_949786415.1 Peromyscus eremicus | reverse complement strand
TCAGTTTCCTAAGCAGAGTTGAACTAGATATGGCCCGTGTGTAGGAAGCACAGTTCTTTTGTTCTGAGCATGCTCACTGTTCTGGCCCTATAGGAAACACAGTAGAGTAGAAGAGTGCTCTTTTCTCTAAAGCAGAGTGTGTTTCTTGTAAGGCGAGCTAGAGTTTGTTTCCCAGTCCTAAATGGAGTTGAGTCACATGCAGTTTTTTGTCCTATGAGCAAGAGATTTTTTCTGGTAAGAAGAGTCACTATTGTGCTCCAATTGCCATACACAGTGCAAATAGCACTCGCGTCTGTTCCCAGCAAGTACAGTGTATTGGACTGAATAGGATCTACTGTTCTTTTAAGTTTCCTAAGCAGAGTTGAACTAGATATGGTCCATGTGTGTAGGAAGCACAGTTCTTTTGTTCTGAGCAAGCTCACTGTTTGGACCCCATAGGAAACACAGTAGAGTAGAGGAGTGCTCTTTTCTCAAAAGCAGAGTGTGTTTCATGTAAGGCGAGCTAGCATTTGTTTCCCAGTCCTAAATGGAGTTGAATCACATGCACTTTCTGGTCCTACGAGCAAGAGTTGTTTTCTGGTAAGGAAAGTCACTATTGCACTCCCATTGCCATATACAGTGCAAATAGCCCTCGCGTCTGTTCGCAGCAAGTACAGTATATCGGACTGAAGAGGAGCTACTGTTCTTGTCAGTTTCCTAAGCAGAGTTGAACAAGATATGGCCCGTGTGTATGAAGCACAGTTCTTTTGTTCTGAGCAAGCTCACTGTTTGGACTCCATAGGAAACACAGTAGACTAGAAGAGTGCTCCTTCCTCTAAAGCAGAGTGTTTTTCTTGTAAGGCGAGCTAGCGTTTGTTTCCCAGTCCTAAATGGAGTTGAATCCCATGCAGTTTCTGGTACTATGAGCAAGAGTTGTTTTCTGGTAAGGAAAGTCACTATTGCGCTGCCATTGCCATACACAGGACAAATAGCACTGGCGTCTGTTGCCAGCAAGTACAGTGTATTGGACTGAAGAGGATCTACTGTTCTTGTCAGGTTCCTAAGCAGACTTGAACTAGATATGGCCGTGTGTGTAGAAAGCACATTTTTTTTTGTTCTGAGCAAGCTCACTGTTTGGACCCCATAGGAATCACAGTAGAGTAGAGGAGTGCTCTTTTCTCAAAAGCAGAGTGAGTTTCATGTAACGCGAGCTAGATTTGTTTCCCAGTCCTAAATGGAGTTGAATCACATGCACTTTCTGGTCCTACGAGCAAGAGTTGTTTTCTTGTAAGGAAAGTCACTATTGCACTCCCATTGCCATATACAGTGCAAATAGCCCTCGCGTCTGTTCGCAGCAAGTACAGTATATCGGACTGAAGAGGAGCTACTGTTCTTGTCAGTTTCCTAAGCAGAGTTGAACAAGATATGGCCCATGTGTATGAAGCACAGTTCTTTTGTTCTGAGCAAGCTCACTGTACTGGCCCTATGGGAAACACAGTAGAGTAGAAGAGTGTTCTTTTCTCAAAAGCAGAGTGTGTTTCTCGTAAGGCGAGCTAGAGTTTGTTTCCCAGTCCTAAATGTAGTTGAGTCACATGCAGTTTTTTGTCCTACGAGCAAGAGTTGTTTTCTGGTAAGACGAGTCACTATTGTGCTCCCATTGCCATACACAGTGCAAATAGCACTCGCGTCTGTTCCCAGCAAGTACAGTGTATTGGACTGAATAGGATCTACTGTTCTTTTCAGTTTCCTAAGCAGAGGTGCACTAGATATGGCCCATGTGTGTAGGAAGCACAGTTCTTTTGTTGTGAGCAAGCTCACTGTTCGGACCCCATAGGAAACACAGTATAGTAGAAGAGTGCTCTTTTCTCAAAAGCAGAGTGTGTTTCATGTAAGGCGAGGTAGCGTTTGTTTCCCAGTCCTAAATGGAGTTGAATCACATGCAGTTTCTGGTCCTATGAGCAAGAGTTGTTTTCTGGTAAGGAAAGTCACTATTGCGCTCCCATTGCCATACACAGTGCAAATAGCACTGGCGTCTGTTCCCAACAAGTACAGTGTATCGGACTGAAGAGGAGCTACTGTTCTTGTCAATTTCCTAAGAAAGGTTGAACTAGATATGGCCCGTGTGTGTAGGAAGCTCAGTTCTTATGTTCTGAGCAAGCTCACTGTTCTGGCCCTATAGGAAACACAGTAGAGTAGAAGAGTGCTCTTTTCTCTAAAGCAGAGTGTGTTTCTTATAGGGCAAGGTAGTGTTTGTTTCCTAGTCCTAAATGGAGTTGAATCACATGCAGTTTCTGGTCCTACGAACAAGAGTTGTTTTCTGGTAAGGAAAGTCACTATTGCGCTCCCATTGCCATACACAGTGCCAATAGCACTCGCGTCCTTTCCCAGCAAGTACAGTGTTGGACTGAAGAGGAGCTACTGTTCTTGTCAGGTTCCTAATCAGAGTTGAACTACATGTGGTCCGTGTGTGTAGGAAGCACAGTTCTTTTGTTCTGAGCAAGCTCACTGTTTGGACCCGATAGGAAACACAGTAGACTAGAAGAGTGCTCCTTTCTCTAAAGCAGAGTGTGTTTCTTGTAAGGCGAGATAGCGTTTGTTTCCCAGTCCTAAATGGAGTTGAATCACATGCAGTTTCTGGTCCTAAGAGCAAGAGTTGTTTTCTGGTAAGGAAAGTCACTATTGCGCTCCCATTGCCATACACAGTGCAAATAGCACTCCCGTCTGTTCCTAGCAAGTACAGTGTACTGGACTGAAGAGGAGCTACTGTTCTTCTCAGTTTCCTAACCAGAGTTGAACTAGATATTCCCCGTGTGTGTAGGAAGCACAGTTCTTTTCTTCTGAGCAAGCTCACTGTTCTAGCCCTATGGGAAACACAGTAGAGTAGAAGAGTGTTCTTTTCTCAAAAGCAGAGTGTGTTTCTTGTAAGGCGAGCTAGAGTTTGTTTCCCAGTCCTAAATGTAGTTGAGTCACATGCAGTTTTTTGTCCTATGAGCAAGAGTTGTTTTCTGGTAAGACGAGTCACTATTGTGCTCCTATTGCCATACACAGTGCAAATAGCACACGTGTCTGTTCCCAGCAAGTACAGTGTATTGGACTGAATAGGATCTACTGTTCTTTTCAGTTTCCTAAGCAGAGTTGAACTAGATATGCCCCGTGTGTGTAGGAAGCACAGTTCTTTTGTTCTGAGCAAGCTCATTGTTCTGGCCCTATGGGAAACACAGTAGAGTAGAAGAGTGTTCTTTTATCAAAAGCAGAGTGTGTTTCTTTTAAGGCGAGCTAAAGTTTGTTTCCCAGTCCTAAATGGAGTTGAATCACATGCACTTTCTGGTCCTACGAGCAAGAGTTGTTTTCTGGTAAGGAAAGTCCCTATTGCACTCCTATTGCCATATACAGTGCAAATATCACTCGCGTCTGTTCCCAGCAAGTACAGTGTATCGGACTGAAGAGGAGCTACTGTTCTTGTCAGTTTCCTAAGCAGAGGTGAACTAGATATGCCCCGTGTGTAGGAAGCACAGTTCTTTTGTTCTGAGCAAGCTCACTGTTCTGGCCCTATAGGAAACACAGTATAGGAGAAGAGTGCTCTTTTCTCTAAAGCAGAGGGTGTTTCTTGTAAGGCGAGCTAGCGTTTGTTTCCCAGTTCTAAATGAAGTTGAAACACATGCAGTTTCTGGTCCAACGAGCAAGAGTTTTTTTATGGTAAGTATAGTCACTATTGTGCTGCCATTGCCATACACCGGACAAATAGCACTGGCGTCTGTTCCCAGCAAGTACAGTGTATTGGACTAAAGGGGATCTACTGTTCTTGTCAGGTTCCTAAGCAGAGTTGAACTAGATATGGCCCGTGTGTGTAGGAAGCTCAGTTCTTATGTTCTGAGCTAGCTCACTGTTCTGGCCCTATAAGAAACACAGTAGAGTAGAAGAGTGCTCTTTTCTCTAAAGCAGAGTGTGTTTCTTTTAGGGCAAGCTAGCGTTTGTTTCCTAGTCCTAAATGGAGTTGAATCACATGCAGTTTCTGGTCCTACGAACAAGAGTTGTTTTCTGGTAAGGAAAGTCACTATTGTGCTCCCATTGCCATACACAGTGCAAATAGCACTCGCGTCTGAACCCAGCAAGTACAGTGTTGGACTGAAGAGGAGCTACTGTTCTTGTCAGGTTCCTAATCAGAGTTGAACTACATATGGTCCGTGTGTGTAGGAAGCACAGTTCTTTTGTTCTGAGCAAGCTCACTGTTTGGACCCCATAGGAAACACAGTAGACTAGAAGAGTGCTCCTTTCTCTAAAGCAGAGTGTGTTTCTTGTAAGTCGAGCTAGTGTTTGTTTCCCAGTGCTAAATGGAGTTGAAACACATGCAGTTTCTGGTACTATGAGCAAGAGTTGTTTTCTGGTAAGGAAAGTCACTATTGCGCTGCCATTGCCATACACAGGACAAATAGCATTGGTCTGTTGCCAGCAAGTACAGTGTATTGGACTGAAGCGGATCTACTGTTCTTGTCAGGTTCCTAAGCAGACTTGAACTAGATATGGCTGTGTGTGTAGGAAGCACAATATTTTTTGTTCTGAGCAAGCTCACTGTTTGGACCCCTTAGGAAACACAGTAGAGTAGAAGAGTGCTCTTTTCTCAAAAGCAGACTGTGTTTCTTGTAAGGCGAGCTAGCGTTTGTTTCCCAGTCCGAAATGGAGTTGAATCACATGCAGTTTCTGGTCCTATGAGCAAGAGATGTTTTCTGGTAAGGAAAGTCCCTATTGCTCTCCCATTGCCATATACATTGCAAATATCACTCGCGTCTGTTCCCAGCAAGTACAGTGTATCGGACTGAAGAGAAGCTACTGTTCTTTTCAGTTTCCTAAGCAGAGTTGAACTAGATATGGCCTGTGTGTGTAGGAATCACAGTTCTTTTGCTCTGAGCAAGCTCACTGTTCTGGCCCTATAGGAAACACATTATAGGAGAAGAGTGCTCTTTTCTCTAAAGCAGAGGGTGTTTCTTGTAAGGCGAGCTAGCGTTTGTTTCCCAGTTCTAAATGAAGTTGAAACACATGCAGTTTCTGGTCCAACGAGCAAGAGTTTTTTTATGGTAAGTATAGTCACTATTGTGCTGCCATTGCCATACACCGGACAAATAGCACTGGCGTCTGTTCCCAGCAAGTACAGTGTATTGGACTAAAGGGGATCTACTGTTCTTGTCAGGTTCCTAAGCAGAGTTGAACTAGATATGGCCCGTGTGTGTAGGAAGCACAGTTATTATGTTCTGAGCAAGCTCACTCTTCTGGCCCTATAGGAAACACAGTAGAGTAGAAGAGTGCTCTATTCTCAAAAGTAGAGTGTGTTTCTCGTAAGGCAAGCTAGCGTTTTTTTCCCAGTCCTAAATGGAGTTGAATCACATGCAGTTTCTGGTCCTACGAGCAAGAGTTGTTTTCTGGTAAGGAAAGTCGCTATTGCGCTCCCATTGCCATACACAGTACAAATAGCACTCGCGTCTGATCCCAGCAAATAGAGTGTATCGGACTGAAGAGGAGCTACTGTTCTTCTCAGTTTCCTAAGCAGAGTTGAACTAGATACGGTCCGTGTGTGCAGGAAGCACAGTTCTTTTGTTCTGAGCAATCTCACTGTTCTGGCCCTATGGGAAACACAGGAGAGTAGAAGAGTGCTCTTTTCTCAAAAGCAGAGTGTGTTTCTTGTAAGGCGAGCTACTGTTTGTTTCCCAGTCCTAAATGGAGTTGAGTCACATGCAGTTTTTTGTCCTACGAGCAAGAGTTGTTTTCTGGTAAGACGAGTCACTATTTTGCTCCCATTGCCATACACAGTGCAAATAGCACTCGTGTCTGTTCCCAGCAAGTACAGTGTATTGGACTGAATAGGATCTACTGTTCTTTTCAGTTTCCTAAGCAGAGGTGCACTAGATATGCCCCGTGTGTGTAGGAAGCACAGTTCTTTTGTTCTGAGCAAGCTCACTGTTCGGACCCCATAGGAAACACAATAGAGTAGAAGAGTGCTCTTTCCTCAAAAGCAGAGTGTGTTTCATGTAAGGCGAGGTAGCGTTTGTTTCCCAGTCCTAAATGGAGTTGAATCACATGCAGTTTCTGGTCCTATGAGCAAGAGTTGTTTTCTGGTAAGGAAAGTCACTATTGCACTCCCATTGCCATACACAGTGCAAATAGCACTGGCGTCTGTTCCCAGCAAATACAGTGTATCGGACTGAAGAGGAGCTACTGTTCTTGTCAATTTCCTAAGCAGAGTTGAACTAGATATGGCCCGTGTGTGTAGGAAGCTCAGTTCTTATGTTCTGAGCTAGCTCACTGTTCTGGCCCTATAAGAAACACAGTAGAGTAGAAGAGTGCTCTTTTCTCTAAAGCAGAGTGTGTTTCTTTTAGGGCAAGCTAGCGTTTGTTTCCTAGTCCTAAATGGAGTTGAATCACATGCAGTTTCTGGTCCTACGAACAAGAGTTGTTTTCTGGTAAGGAAAGTCACTATTGTGCTCCCATTGCCATACACAGTGCAAATAGCACTCGCGTCTGAACCCAGCAAGTACAGTGTTGGACTGAAGAGGAGCTACTGTTCTTGTCAGGTTCCTAATCAGAGTTGAACTACATATGGTCCGTGTGTGTAGGAAGCACAGTTCTTTTGTTCTGAGCAAGCTCACTGTTTGGACCCCATAGGAAACACAGTAGACTAGAAGAGTGCTCCTTTCTCTAAAGCAGAGTGTGTTTCTTGTAAGGCGAGCTAGTGTTTGTTTCCCAGTGCTAAATGGAGTTGAAACCCATGCAGTTTCTGGTACTATGAGCAAGAGTTGTTTTCTGGTAAGGAAAGTCACTATTGCGCTGCCATTGCCATATACAGGACAAATAGCATTGGTCTGTTGCCAGCAAGTACAGTGTATTGGACTGAAGCGGATCTACTGTTCTTGTCAGGTTCCTAAGCAGACTTGAACTAGATATGGCTGTGTGTGTAGGAAGCACAATATTTTTTGTTCTGAGCAAGCTCACTGTTTGGACCCCTTAGGAAACACAGTAGAGTAGAAGAGTGCTCTTTTCTCAAAAGCAGACTGTGTTTCTTGTAAGGCGAGCTAGCGTTTGTTTCCCAGTCCGAAATGGAGTTGAATCACATGCAGTTTCTGGTCCTATGAGCAAGAGATGTTTTCTGGTAAGGAAAGTCCCTATTGCTCTCCCATTGCCATATACATTGCAAATATCACTCGCGTCTGTTCCCAGCAAGTACAGTGTATCGGACTGAAGAGAAGCTACTGTTCTTATCAGTTTCCTAAGCAGAGTTGAACTAGATATGGCCTGTGTGTGTAGGAATCACAGTTCTTTTGCTCTGAGCAAGCTCACTGTTCTGGCCCTATAGGAAACACAGTAGAGTAGAAGAGTGCTCTTTTCTCTAAAGCAGAGTGTGTTTCATGTATGGCGAGCTAGCGTTTGTTTCCCAGTTCTAAATGAAGTTGAAACACATGCAGTTTCTGGTCCAACGAGCAAGAGTTTTTTTTTATGGTAAGTATAGTCACTATTGTGCTGCCATTGCATTACAACGGACAAATAGCACTGTCGTCTGTTCCCAGCAAGTACAGTGTATTGGACTAAAGGGGATCTACTGTTCTTGTCAGGTTCCTCAGCAGAGTTGAACTAGATATGGCCCGTGTGTGTAGGAAGCACAGTTATTATGTTCTGAGCAAGCTCACTCTTCTGGCCCTATAGGAAACACAGTAGATTAGAAGAGTGCTCTTTTCTCAAAAGTAGAGTGTGTTTCTCGTAAGGCAAGCTAGCGTTTTTTTCCAAGTCCTAAATGGAGTTGAATCACATGCAGTTTCTGGTCCTACGAGCAAGAGTTGTTTTCTGGTAAGGAAAGTCGCTATTGCGCTCCCATTGCCATACACAGTACAAATAGCACTCGCATCTGATCCCAGCAAATACAGTGTATCGGACTGAACAGGAGCTACTGTTCTTCTCAGTTTCCTAAGCAGAGTTGAACTAGATACGGTCCGTGTGTGTAGGAAGCACAGTTCTTTTGTTCTGAGCAATCTCACCGTTCTGGCCCTATGGGAAACACAGTAGAGTAGAAGAGTGCTCTTTTCTCAAAAGCAGAGTGTGTTTCTTGTAAGGCGAGCTACTGTTTGTTTCCCAGTCCTAAATGGAGTTGAGTCACATGCAGTTTTTTGTCCTATGAGCAAGAGTTGTTTTCTGGTAAGACGAGTCACTATTGTGCTCCTATTGCCATACACAGTGCAAATAGCACACGTGTCTGTTCCCAACAAGTACAGTGTATTGGACTGAATAGGATCTACTGTTCTTTTCAGTTTCCTAAGCAGAGGTGCACTAGATATGGCCCATTGTGTAGGAAGCACAGTTCTTTTGTTCTGAGCAAGCTCACTGTTCGGACCCCATTGGAAACACAGTAGAGTAGAAGAGTGCTCTTTTCTCAAAAGCAGAATGTGTTTCATGTAAGGCGAGGTAGCGTTTGTTTCCCAGTCCTAAATGGAGTTGAATCTCATGCAGTTTCTGGTCCTATGAGCAAGAGTTGTTTTCTGGTAAGGAAAGTCACTATTGCACTCCCATTGCCATACACAGTGCAAATAGCACTGGCGTCTGTTCCCAGGAAATACAGTGTATCGGACTGAAGAGGAGCTACTGTTCTTGTCAATTTCCTAAGCAGAGTTGAACTAGATATGGCCCGTGTGTGTAGGAAGCTCAGTTCTTATGTTCTGAGAAAGCTCACTGTTCTGGCCCTATAGGAAACACAGTAGAGTAGAAGAGTGCTCTTTTCTCTAAAGCAGAGTGTGTTTCTTGTAGGGCAAGCTAGCGTTTGTTTCCTAGTCCTAAATGGAGTTGAATCACATGCAGTTTCTGGACCTAGGAAAAAGAGTTGTTTTCTGGTAAGGAAAGTCACTATTGCGCTCCCATTACCATACACAGTGCAAATAGCACTCGCGTCTGTTCCCAGCAAGTACAGTGTTGGACTGAAGAGGAGCTACTGTTCTTGTCAGGTTCCTAATCAGGGTTGAACTACATATGGTCCGTGTGTGTAGGAAGCACAGTTCTTTTGTTCTGAGCAAGCTCACTGTTTGGACCACATAGGAAACACAGTAGACTAGAAGAGTGCTCCTTTCTCTAAAGCAGACTGTGTTCTGAGCAAGCTCACTGTTCTGGCACTATAGGAAACACAGTAGAGTAGAAGAGTGCTCTTTTCTCAAAAGCAGAGTGTGTTTCTTGTAAGGCGAGCTAGCGTTTGTTTCCCAGTCCTAAATGGAGTTGAATCACATGCAGTTTCTGGTCCTACGAGCAAGAGTTGTTTTCTGGTAAGGAAAGTCACTATTGCACTCCCATTGCCATACACAGTACAAATAGCACTCACGTCTGTTCCCAGCAAGTACAGTGTATTGGACTGAATAGGATCTACTGCTCTTTTCAGTTTCCTAAGCAGAGTTGAACTAGATATGGACCATGTGTGTAGGAAGCACAGTTCTTTTTTTTCTGAGCAAGCTCACTGTTTGGACCCCATAGGAAACACAGTAGAGTAGAAGAGTGTTCTTTTCTCAAAAGCAGAGTGTGTTTCATGTAAGGCGAGCTAGCATTTGTTTCCAAGTCCTAAATGGAGTTGATTCACATGCACTTTCTGGTCCTATGAGCCAGAGTTGTTTTCTGGTATGGAAAGTCACTATTGCACTCCCATTGCCATATACAGTGCAAATAGCACTCGCGTCTGTTCACAGCAAGTACAGTGTATCGGACTGAAGATGAGCTACTGTTCTTGTCAATTTCCTAAGCAGAGTTGAACTAGATATGGCCCGTGTGTGTAGCAAGCTCAGTTCTTATGTTCTGAGCAAGCTCACAGTTCTGGCCCTATAGGAAACACAGTAGAGTAGAAGAGTGCTCTTTTCTCTAAAGCAGAGTGTGTTTCTTGTAGGGCAAGATAGCGTTTGTTTCCTAGTCCTAAATGGAGTTGAATCACATGCAGTTTATGGTCCTACGAACAAGAGTTGTTTTCTGGTAAGGAAAGTCACTATTTCGCTCCCATTGCCATACACAGTGCAAATAGCACTCGCGTCTGTTCCCAGCAAGTACAGTGTTGGACTGAAGAGGAGCTACTGTTCTTGTCAGGTTCCTAATCAGAGTTGAACTACATATGGTCCGTGTGTGTAGGAAGCACAGTTCTTTTGTTCTGAGCAAGCTCACCGTTTTGGCCCTATGGGAAACACAGTAGAGTAGAAGAGTGCTCTTTTCTCTAAAGGAGAGCATATTTCTTGTAAGGCGAGCTAGCGTTTGTTTCCCAGTCCTAAATGGAGTTGAAACACATGCAGTTTCTGGTCCTACTAGCAAGAGTTGTTTTATGGTAAGAGTAGTCACTATTGCGCTGCCATTGCCATACACAGGACAAATAGCACTGGCGTCTGTCCCAGCAAGTACAGTGTATTTGATTAAAGGGGATCTACTGTTCTTGTCAGGTTCCTAAGCAGAGTTGAACTAGATATGGCCCGTGTGTGTAGGAAGCACAGTTATTATGTTCTGAGCAATCTCACTGTTCTGGCCCTAAAGGAAACACAGTATAGTAGAAGAGTCCTTTTTTCTCAAAAGCAGAGTATGTTTCTTGTAAGGCAAGCTAGCGTTTGTTTCCCAGTGCTAAATGGAGTTGAGTCATATGCAGTTTTTTGTCCTACGAGCAAGAGTTGTTTTCTGGTAAGACGAGTCACTATTGTGCTCCCATTGCCATACACAGTGCAGATAGCACTCACGTCTTTTCCCAGCAAGTACAGTGTATTGGACTGAATAGGATCTACTGTTCTTTTCAGTTTCCTAAGCAGAGGTGAACTAGATATGGCCCATGTGTGTAGGAAGCACAGTTCTTTTGGTCTGAGCAAGCTTACTGTTCGGACCCCATAGGAAACACAGTAGAGTAGAAGAGTGCTCTTTTCTCAAAAGCAGAGTGTGTTTCATGTAAGGCGAGGTAGCGTTTGTTTCCCAGTCCTAAATGGAGTTGAATCACATGCAGTTTCTGGTCCTATGAGCAAGAGTTGTTTTCTGGTAAGGAAAGTCACTATTGCAATCCCATTGCCATACACAGTGCAAATAGCACTGGCGTCTGTTCCCAGCAAGTACAGTGTATCGGACTGAAGAGGTGCTACTGTTCTTGTCAGTTTCCTAAGCAGAGTTGAACTAGATATGGCCCGTGTGTGTAGGAAGCTCAGTTCTTATGTTCTGAGGAAGCTCACTGTTCTGGCCCTATAGGAAACACAGTAGAGTAGAAGAGTGCTCTTTTCTCTAAAGCAGAGTGTGTTTCTTGTAAGGCAAGCTAGCGTTTGTTTCCTAGTCGTGAATGGAGTTGAATCACATGCAGTTTCTGGTACTATGAGCAAGAGTTGTTTTCTGGTAAGGAAAGTCACTATTGCGCTGCCATTGCCATACACAGTGCAAATAGCACTCGCGTCTGTTCCCAGCAAGTACAATGTTGGACTGAAGAGGAGCTACTGTTCTTGTCAGGTTCCTAAGCAGAGTTGAACTACATATGGTCCCTGTGTGTAGGAAACACAGTTCTTTTGTTCTGAGCAAGCTCACTGTTTGGACCACACAGGAAACACAGTAGACTAGAAGAGTGCTGCTTTCTCTAAAGCAGAGTGTGTTTCTTGTAAGGCGAGCTAGCGTTTGTTTCCCAGTGCTAAATGGAGTTGAATCCCATGCAGTTTCTGGTACTATGAGCAAGAGTTGTTTTCTGGTAAGGAAAGTCACTATTGCGCTGCCATTACCATACACAGGACAAATAGCATTGGCGTCTGTTGCCAGCAAGTACAGTGTATTGGACTGAAAAGGATCTACTGTTCTTGTCAGGTTCCTAAGCAGACTTGAACTAGATATGGCCATGTGTGTAGGAAGCACAATTTTTTTTGTTCTGAGCAAGCTCACTGTTTGGACCACATAGGAAACACAGTAGAGTAGAAGAGTGCTCTTTTCTCAAAAGGAGACTTTGTTTCTTGTAAGGCGAGCTAGTGTTTGTTTCCCAGTCCGAAATGGAGTTGAATCACATGCAGTGTCTGGTCCTATGAGCAAGAGATGTTTTCTGGTAAGGAAAGTCCCTATTGCTCTCCCATTGCCATATACATTGCAAATATAACTCGCGTCTGTTCCCAGCAAGTACAGTGTATCGGACTGAAGGGAAGCTACTGTTCTTTTCAGTTTCCTAAGCAGAGTTGAACTAGATATGGCGTGTGTGTAGGAAGCACAGTTCTTTTGCTCTGAGCAAGCTCACTGTTCTGGCCCTATAGGAAACACAGTAGAGTAGAAGAGTGCTCTTTTTTCTAAAGCAGAGTGTTTTTCTTGTAAGGCGAGCTAGTGTTTGTTTCCCAGTCCTAAATGGAGTTGAAACACATGCAGTTTCTGGTCCTACGAGCAAGAGTTGTTTTATGGTAAGAGTTTTCACTATTGCGCTGCCATTGCCATACACAGGACAAATAGCACTGGCGTCTGTTCCCAGCAAGTACAGTGTATTGGACTAAAGGGGATCTACTGTTCTTGTCAGGTTCCTAAGCAGTGTTGAACTAGATATGGCCCGTGTGTGTAGGAAGCACAGTTATTATGTTCTGAGCAAGCTCACTGTTCTGGCCCTAAAGGAAACACAGTAGAGTAGAAGAGTGCTCTTTTCTCAAAAGCAGAGTATGTTTCTTGTAAGGCAAGCTAGCGTTTGTTTCCCAGTCCTAAATGGAGTTGAGTCACATGCAGTTTTTTGTCTACGAGCAAGAGTTGTTTTCTGGTAAGACGAGTCACTATTGTGCTCCCATTGCCATACACAGTGCAAATAGCACTCGCGTCTGTTCCCAGCAAGTACAGTGTATTGGACAGAATAGGATCTACTGTTTTTTTCAGTTTCCTAAGCAGAGGTGAACTACATATCTCCCATGTGTGTAGGAAGCACAGTTCTTTGTTCTGAGCAAGCTTACTGTTCAGACCCCTTAGGAAACACAGTAGAGTAGAAGAGTGCTCTTTTCTCAAAAGCAGAGTGTCTTTCATGTAAGGCGAGGTAGCGTTTGTTTCCCAGTCCTAAATGGAGTTGAATTACATGCAGTTTCTGGTCCTATGAGCAAGAGTTGTTTTCTGGTAAGGAAAGTCACTATTGCAATCCCATTGCCATACACAGTGCAAATAGCACTGGCGTCTGTTCCCAGCAAGTACAGTGTATCGGACTAAAGAGGAGCTACTGTTCTTGTCAGTTTCCTAAGCAGAGTTGAACTAGATATGGCCCGTGTGTGTAGGAAGGTCAGTTCTTTTGTTATGAGGAAGCTCACTGTTCTGGCCCTATAGGAAACACAGTAGAGTAGAAGAGTGCTCTTTTCTCTAAAGCAGAGTGTGTTTCTTGTAAGGCAAGCTAGCGTTTGTTTCCTAGTCCTGAATGGAGTTGAATCACATGCAGTTTCTGGTACTATGAGCAAGAGTTGTTTTCTGGTAAGGAAAGTCACTATTGCGCTGCCATTGCCATACACAGTGCAAATAGCACACTCGTCTGTTCCCAGCAAGTACAGTGTTGGACTGAAGAGGAGCTACTGTTCTTGTTAGGTTCCTAAGCAGAGTTGAACTAGATATGGCCCGTGTGTATGAAGCACAGTTCTTTTGTTCTGAGCAAGCTCACTGTTCTGGCCCTATAGGAAACACAGTAGAGTAGAAGAGTGCTCTTTTCTCAAAGGCAGAGTGTGTTTCTTGTAAGGCGAGCTAGAGTTTGTTTCCCAGTCCTAAATGGTGTTGAGTCACATGCAGTATTTGTCCTACGAGCAAGAGTTGTTTTCTGGTAAGACGAGTCACTATTGTGCTCCCATTGCCATACACAGTGCAAATTGCACTCGCGTCTGTTCCCAGCAAGTACAGTGTATTGGACTGAATAGGATCTACTGTTCTTTTCAGTATCCTAAGCAGAGGTGAACTAGATATGTCCCATTTGTGTAGGAAGCACAGTTCTTTTGTTCTGAGCAAGCTGACTGTTCGGACCCCATAGGAAACACAGTAGAGTAGAAGAGTGCTCTTTTCTCAAAAGCAGAGTGTGTTTCTTTTAAGAGCGAGCTAGCGTTTGTTTTTCAGTCCTAAATGAAGTTGAAAAACATGCAGTTTCTGGTCCTACGAGCAAGAGTTGTTTTATGGTAAGAATAGTCACTATTGTGCTGCCATTGCCATACACCGGACAAATAGCACTGGCGTCTATTCCCAGCAAGTGTAGTGTATTGGACTAAAGGGGATCTACTGTTCTTGTCAGGTTCCTAAGCAGAATTGAACTAGATATGGCCCGTGTGTGTAGGAAGCACAGTTATTATGTTCTGAGCAAGCTTACTGTTTGGACCCCACAGGAAACACAGTAGAGTAGAAGAGTGCTCTTTTCTCAAAAGCAGAGTGTGTTTCTTGTAAGGCGAGCTAGCGTTTCTTTCCCAGTCCTAAATGGAGTTGAATCACATGCAGTTTCTGGTCCTACGAGCAAGAGTTGTTTTCTGGTAAGGAAAGTCACTATTGCACTCCCATTGCCATACACAGTACAAATAGCACTCACGTCTGTTCCCAGCAAGTACAGTGTATTGGACTGAATAGGATCTACTGTTCTTTTCAGTTTCCTAAGCAGAGTTGAACTAGATAGGGCACGTGTGTCTAGGAAGCACAGTTCTTTTGTTCTGAGCAAGCTCACTGTTTGGACCCCATAGGAAACACAGTAGAGTAGAAGAGTGTTCTTTTCTCAAAAGCAGAGTGTGTTTCATGTAAGGCGAGCTAGCATTTGTTTCCCAGTCCTAAATGGAGTTGAATCACATGCACTTTCTGGTCCTATGAGCAAGAGTTGTTTTCTGGTATGGAAAGTCACTATTGCACTCCCATTGCCATATACAGTGCAAATAGCACTCGCGTCTGTTCACAGCAAGTACAGTGTATCGGACTGAAGATGAGCTACTGTTCTTGTCAATTTCCTAAGCAGAGTTGAACTAGATATGGCCCGTGTGTGTAGGAAGCTCACTTCTTATGTTCTGAGCAAGCTCACAGTTCTGGCCCTATAGGAAACAGAGTAGAGTAGAAGAGTGCTCTTTTCTCTAAAGCAGAGTGTGTTTCTTGTAGGGCAAGATAGCGTTTGTTTCCTAGTCTTAAATGGAGTTGAATCACATGCAGTTTCTGGTCCTACGAACAAGAGTTGTTTTCTGGTAAGGAAAGTCACTATTTCGCTCCCATTGCCATACACAGTGCAAATAGCACTCGCGTCTGTTCCCAGCAAGTACAGTGTTGGACTGAAGAGGAGCTACTGTTCTTGTCAGGTTCCTAATCAGAGTTGAACTACATATGGTCCGTGTGTATAGGAAGCACTGTTCTTTTGTTCTGAGCAAGCTCACCGTTTTGGCCCTATGGGAAACACAGTAGAGTAGAAGAGTGCTCTTTTCTCTAAAGGAGAGCATATTTATTGTAAGGCGAGCTAGCGTTTGTTTCCCAGTCCTAAATGGAGTTGAAACACATGCAGTTTCTGGTCTTACTAGCAAGAGTTGTTTTATGGTAAGAGTAGTCACTATTGCGCTGCCATTGCCATACACAGGACAAATAGCACTGGCGTCTGTCCCAGCAAGTACAGTGTATTGGACTAAAGGGGATCTATTGTTCTTGTCAGGTTCCTAAGCAGAGTTGAACTAGATATGGCCCGTGTGTGTAGGAAGCACAGTTATTATGTTCTGAGCAATCTCACTGTTCTGGCCCTAAAGGAAACACAGTAGAGTAGAAGAGTGCTTTTTTCTCAAAAGCAGAGTATGTTTCTTGTAAGGCAAGCTAGCGTTTGTTTCCCAGTGCTAAATGGAGTTGAGTCACATGCAGTTTTTTGTCCTACGAGCAAGAGTTGTTTTCTGGTAAGACGAGTCACTATTGTGCTCCCATTGCCATACACAGTGCAGATAGCACTCACGTCTTTTCCCAGCAAGTACAGTGTATTGGACTGAATAGGATCTACTGTTCTTTTCAGTTTCCTAAGCAGAGGTGAACTAGATATGGCCCATGTGTGTAGGAAGCACAGTTCTTTTGGTCTGAGAAAGCTTACTGTTCGGACCCCATAGGAAACACAGTAGAGTAGAAGAGTGCTCTTTTCTCAAAAGCAGAGTGTGTTTCATGTAAGGCGAGGTAGCGTTTGTTTCCCAGTCCTAAATGGAGTTGAATCACATGCAGTTTCTGGTCCTATGAGCAAGAGTTGTTTTCTGGTAAGGAAAGTCACTATTGCAATCCCATTGCCATACACAGTGCAAATAGCACTGGCGTCTGTTCCCAGCAAGTACAGTGTATCGGACTGAAGAGGTGCTACTGTTCTTGTCAGTTTCCTAAGCAGAGTTGAACTAGATATGGCCCGTGTGTGTAGGAAGCTCAGTTCTTATGTTCTGAGGAAGCTCACTGTTCTGGCCCTATAGGAAACACAGTAGAGTAGAAGAGTGCTCTTTTCTCTAAAGCAGAGTGTGTTTCTTGTAAGGCAAGCTAGCGTTTGTTTCCTAGTCGTGAATGGAGTTGAATCACATGCAGTTTCTGGTACTATGAGCAAGAGTTGTTTTCTGGTAAGGAAAGTCACTATTGCGCTGCCATTGCCATACACAGTGCAAATAGCACTCGCGTCTGTTCCCAGCAAGTACAATGTTGGACTGAAGAGGAGCTACTGTTCTTGTCAGGTTCCTAAGCAGAGTTGAAGTACATATGGTCCCTGTGTGTAGGAAACACAGTTCTTTTGTTCTGAGCAAGCTCACTGTTTGGACCACATAGGAAACACAGTAGACTAGAAGAGTGCTGCTTTCTCTAAAGCAGAGTGTGTTTCTTGTAAGGCGAGCTAGCATTTGTTTCCCAGTCCTAAATGGAGTTGAATCGCATGCAGTTTCTGGTACTATGGGCAAGAGTTGTTTTCTGGTAAGGAAAGTCACTGTTGCGCTTCCATTGCCATACACAGGACAAATAGCACTGGCGTCTGTTGCCAGCAAGTACAGTGTATTGGACTGAAGAGGAGCTACTGTTCTTGTCAGGTTCCTAAGCAGACTTGAACTAGTTATGGCCGTGTGTGTAGGAAGCACAGTTCTTTTGTTGTGAGCAAGGTCACTGTTCTGGCCCTATGGGAAACACAATAGAGTAGAAGAGTGTTCTTTTCTCAAAAGCATAGTGTGTTTCTTGTAAGGCGAGCTAGCGTTTGTTTCCCAGTCCTAAATGGTGTTGAGTCACATGCAGTTTTTTGTCCTACGAGCAAGAGTTGTTTTCTGGTAAGACGAGTCACTATTGTGCTCCCATTGACATACACAGTGCAAATAGCACTCGCGTCTGTTCCCAGCAAGCACAGTGTATTGGACTGAATAGGATCTACTGTTCTTTTCAGTTTCCTAAGCAGAGGTGAACTAGATATGGCCCATGTGTGTAGGAAGCACAGTTCTTTTGTTCTGAGCAAGCTCACTGTTTGGACCCCATAGGAAACACAGTAGAGTAGAAGAGTGCTCTTTTCTGAAAAGCAGAGTGTGTTTCATGTAAGGCAAGGTAGCGTTTGTTTCCCAGTCTTAAATGGAGTTTAATCACATGCAGTTTTTTGTCCTATGAGCTAGAGTTGCTTTCTGGTAAGACCAGTCACTATTGTGCTCCCATTGCCATACACAGTGCAAATAGCACTGGCGTCTGTTCCCAGCAAGTACAGTGTATTGGACTGAAGAGGATCTACTGTTCTTGTCAGGTTCCTAAGCAGACTTGAACTAGATATGGCGTGTGTGTAGAAAGCACAATTTTTTTTGTTCTGAGCAAGCTCACTGTTTGGACCCCAAAGGAATCACAGTAGAGTAGAGGAGTGCTCTTTTCTCAAAAGCAGAGTGAGTTTCATGTAACGCGAGCTAGATTTGTTTCCCAGTCCTAAATGGAGTTGAATCACATGCACTTTCTGGTCCTACGAGCAAGAGTTGTTTTCTTGTAAGGAAAGTCACTATTGCACTCCCATTGCCATATACAGTGCAAATAGCCCTCGCGTCTGTTCGCAGCAAGTACAGTATATCGGACTGAAGAGGAGCTACTGTTCTTGTCAGTTTCCTAAGCAGAGTTGAACAAGATATGGCCCATGTGTATGAAGCACAGTTCTTTTGTTCTGAGCAAGCTCACTGTTCTGGCCCTATGGGAAACACAGTAGAGTAGAAGAGTGTTCTTTTCTCAAAAGCAGAGTGTGTTTCTCGTAAGGCGAGCTAGAGTTTGTTTCCCAGTCCGAAATGTAGTTGAGTCACATGCAGTTTTTGGTCCTACGAGCAAGAGTTGTTTTCTGGTAAGACGAGTCACTATTGTGCTCCCATTGCCATACACAGTGCAAATAGCACTCGCGTCTGTTCCCAGCAAGTACAGTGTATTGGACTGAATAGGATCTACTGTTCTTTTCAGTTTCCTAAGCAGAGGTGCACTAGATATGGCCCATGTGTGTAGGAAGCACAGTTCTTTTGTTGTGAGCAAGCTCACTGTTCGGACCCCATAGGAAACACAGTAGAGTAGAAGAGTGCTCTTTTCTCAAAAGCAGAGTGTGTTTCATGTAAGGCGAGGTAGCGTTTGTTTCCCAGTCCTAAATGGAGTTGAATCACATGCAGTTTCTGGTCCTATGAGCAAGAGTTGTTTTCTGGTAAGCAAAGTCACTATTGCACTCCCATTGCCATACACAGTGCAAATAGCACTGGCGTCTGTTCCCAACAAGTACAGTGTATCGGACTGAAGAGGAGCTACTGTTATTGTCAATTTCCTAAGCAAGGTTGAACTAGATATGGCCCGTGTGTGTAGGAAGCTCAGTTCTTATGTTCTGAGCAAGCTCACTGTTCTGGCCCTATAGGAAACACAGTAGAGTAGAAGAGTGCTCTTTTCTCTAAAGCAGAGTGTGTTTCTTATAGGGCAAGCTAGCATTTGTTTCCTAGTCCTAAATGGAGTTGAATCACATGCAGTTTCTGGTCCTAGGAACAAGAGTTGTTTTCTGGTAAGGAAAGTCACTATTGCGCTCCCATTGCCATACACAGTGCAAACAGCACTCGCGTCTGTTCCCAGCAAGTACAGTGTTGGACTGAAGAGGAGCTACTGTTCTTGTCAGGTTCCTAATCAGAGTTGAACTACATATGGTCCGTGTGTGTAGGAAGCACAGTTCTTTTGTTCTGAGCAAGCTCACTGTTTGGACCCGATAGGAAACACAGTAGACTAGAAGAGTGCTCCTTTCTCTAAAGCAGAGTGTGTTTCTTGTAAGGCAAGCTAGCGTTTGTTTGCCAGTCCTAAATGGAGTTGAATCCCATGCAGTTTCTGGTACTATGAGCAAGAGTTGTTTTCTGGTAAGGAAAGTCACTATTGCGCTGCCATTGCCATACACAGGACAAATAGCACTGGCGTCTGTTGCCAGCAAGTACAGTGTATTGGACTGAAGAGGATCTACTGTTCTTGTCAGGTTCCTAAGCAGACTTGAACTAGATATGGCTGTGTGTAGGAAGCACAATTTTTTTTGTTCTGAGCAAGCTCACTATTTGGACCCCATAGGAAACACAGTAGAGTAGCAGAGTGCTCTTTTCTCAAAAGTAGACTGTGTTTCTTGTAAGGCGAGATAGCGTTTGTTTCCCATTCCTAAATGTAGTTGAGTCACATGCAGTTTTTTGACCTATGAGCAAGAGTTGTTTTCTGGTAAGACGAGTCACTGTTGTGCTCCAATTGCCCTACACAGTGCAAAGAGCACTCGCGTCTGTTCCCAGCAAGTACAGTGTATTGGACTGAATAGGATCTACTGTTCTTTTCAGTTTCCTAAGCAGAGTTGAACTAGATATGCCCCGTGTGTGTAGGAAGCACAGTTCTTTTGTTCTGAGCAAGCTCACTGTTCTGGCCCTATGGGAAACACAGTAGAGTAGAAGAGTGTTCTTTTATCAAAAGCAGAGTGTGTTTCTTTTAAGGCGAGCTAGAGTTTGTTTCCCAGTCCTAAATGGAGTTGAATCACATGCACTTTCTGGTCCTACGAGCAAGAGTTGTTTTCTGGTAAGGAAAGTCCCTATTGCACTCCTATTGCCATATACAGTGCAAATAGCACTCGCGTCTGTTCCCAGCAAGTACAGTGTATCGGACTGAAGAGGAGCTACTGTTCTTGTCAGTTTCCTAAGCAGAGGTGAACTAGATATGGCCCATGTGTAGGAAGCACAGTTCTTTTGTTCTGAGCAAGCTCACTGTTCTGGCCCTATAGGAAACACAGTATAGGAGAAGAGTGCTCTTTTCTCTAAAGCAGAGTGTGTTTCTTGTAAGGCGAGCTAGCGTTTGTTTCCCAGTTCTAAATGAAGTTGAAACACATGCAGTTTCTGGTCCAACGAGCAAGAGTTTTTTTATGGTAAGTATAGTCACTATTTTGCTGCCATTGCCATACACCGGACAAATAGCACTGGCGTCTGTTCCCAGCAAGTACAGTGTATTGGACTAAAGGGGATCTACTGTTCTTGTCAGGTTCCTAAGCAGAGTTGAACTAGATATGGCCCGTGTGTGTAGGAAGCACAGTTCTTTTGTTCTGAGCAATCTCACTGTTCTGGCCCTATGGGAAACACAGTAGAGTAGAAGAGTGCTCTTTTCTCAAAAGCAGAGTGTGTTTCATGTAAGGCGAGGTAGCGTTTGTTTCCCAGTCCTAAATGGAGTTGAATCACATGCAGTTTCTGGTCCTATGAGCAAGAGTTGTTTTCTGGTAAGGAAAGTCACTATTGCACTCCCATTGCCATACACAGTGCAAATAGCACTGGCATCTGTTCCCAGCAAATACAGTGTATCGGACTGAAGAGGAGCTACTGTTCTTGTCAATTTCCTAAGCAGAGTTGAACTAGATACGGCCCGTGTGTGTAGGAAGCTCAGTTCTTATGTTCTGAGCAAGCTCACTGTTCTGGCCCTATAGGAAACACAGTAGAGAAGAAGAGTGCTCTTTTCTCTAAAGCAGAGTGTGTTTCTTTTAGGTCAAGCTAGCGTTTGTTTCCTAGTCCTAAATGGAGTTCAATCACATGCAGTTTCTGGTCCTACGAACAAGAGTTGTTTTCTGGTAAGGAAAGTCACTATTGCGCTCCCATTGCCATACACAGTGCAAAGAGCACTCGCGTCTGAACCCAGCAAGTACAGTGTTGGACTGAAGAGGAGCGACTGTTCTTGTCAGGTTCCTAATCAGAGTTGAACTACATATGGTCCGTGTGTGTAGGAAGCACAGTTCTTTTGTTCTGAGCAAGCTCACTGTTTGGACCCCATAGGAAACACAGTAGACTAGAAGAGTGCTCCTTTCTCTAAAGCAGAGTGTGTTTCTTTTAAGGCGAGCTAGTGTTTGTTTCCCAGTGCTAAATGGAGTTGAATCCCATGCAGTTTCTGGTACTATGAGCAAGAGTTGTTTTCTGGTAAGGAAAGTCACTATTTCGCTGCCATTGCCATACACAGGACAAATAGCATTGGCGTCTGTTGCCAGCAAGTACAGTGTATTGGACTGAAGCGGATCTACTGTTCTTGTCAGGTTCCTAAGCAGACTTGAACTAGATATGGCTGTGTGTAGGAAGCACAATTTTTTTTGTTCTGAGCAAGCTCACTGTTTGGATCCCTTAGGAAACACAGTAGAGTAGAAGAGTGCTCTTTTCTCAAAAGCAGACTGTGTTTCTTGTAAGGCGAGCTAGCGTTTGTTTCCCAGTCCGAAATGGAGTTGAATCACATGCAGTTTCTGGTCCTATGAGCAAGAGATGTTTTCTGGTAAGGAAAGTCCCTATTGCTCTCCCATTGCCATATACATTGCAAATATCACTCGCGTCTGTTCCCAGCAAGTACAGTATATCGGACTGAAGAGAAGCTACTGTTCTTTTCAGTTTCCTAAGCAGAGTTGAACTAGATATGGCCTGTGTGTGTAGGAATCACAGTTCTTTTGCTCTGAGCAAGCTCACTGTTCTGGCCCTATAGGAAACACAGTAGAGTAGAAGAGTGCTCTTTTCTCTAAAGCAGAGTGTGTTTCTTGTAAGGCGAGCTAGTGTTTGTTTCCCAGTCCTAAATGGAGTTGAAACACATGCAGTGTCTGGTCCTACGAGCAAGAGTTGTTTTATGGTAAGAGTAGTGACTATTGCGCTACCATTGCCATACACAGGACAAATAGCACTGGCGTCTGTTCCCAGCAAGTACAGTGTATTGGACTAAAGGGGATCTACTGTTCTTGTCAGGTTCCTAAGCAGTGTTGAACTAGATATGGCCCGTGTGTGTAGGAAGCACAGTTATTATGTTCTGAGCAAGCTCACTGTTCTGGCCCTAAAGGAAACACAGTAGAGTAGAAGAGTGCTCTTTTCTCAAAAGCAGAGTATGTTTCTTGTAAGGCAAGCTAGCGTTTGTTTCCCAGTCCTAAATGGAGTTGAGTCACATGCAGTTTTTTGTCCTACGAGCAACAGTTGTTTTCTGGTAAGACGAGTCACTATTGTGCTCCCATTGCCATACACAGTGCAAATAGCACTCCCGTCTGTTCCTAGCAAGTACAGTGTATTGGACTGAAGAGGAGCTACTGTTCTTCTCAGTTTCCTAACCAGAGTTGAACTAGATATGGTCCATGTGTGTAGGAAGCACAGTCCTTTTGTTCTGAGCAAGCTCACTGTTTGGACCCCATAGGAAACACAGTAGAGTAGAAGAGTGCTCTTTTCTCAAAAGCGGAGTGTGTTTCATGTAAGGCGAGCTAGCTTTTGTTTTCCAGTCCTAAATGGAGTTGAATCACAGGCACTTTCTGGTCCTTTGAGCAAGAATTGTTTTCTGGTAAGGAAAGTCACTATTGCACTCCCATTGCCATATACAGTGCAAATAGCACTCGCGTCTGTTACCAACAAGTACAGTGTATCGGACTGAAGAGGAGCTACTGTTCTTGTCAGTTTCCTAAGCAGAGTTGAACTAGATATGGCCCGTGTGTAGGAAGCACAGTTCTTTTGTTCTGAGCAAGCTCACTGTTCTGGCCCTATAGGAAACACAGTAGAGTAGAAGAGTGCTCTTTTCTCTAAAGCAGAGTGTGTTTCTTGTAAGGCGAGCTAGCGTTTGTTTCCCAGTTCTAAATGAAGTTGAAACACATGCAGTTTCTGGTCCAACAAGCAAGAGTTTTTTTTATGGTAAGTATAGTCACTATTGTGCTGCCATTGCATTACACCGGACAAATAGCACTGTCGTCTGTTCCCAGCAAGTACAGTGTATTGGACTAAAGGGGATCTACTGTTCTTCTCAGGTTCCTAAGCAGAGTTGAACTAGATATGGCCCGTGTGTGTAGGAAGCACACTTATTATGTTCTGAGCAAGCTCACTCTTCTGGCCCTATAGGAAACACAGTAGATTAGAAGAGTGCTCTTTTCTCAAAAGTAGAGTGTGTTTCTCGTAAGGCAAGCTAGCCTTTTTTTCACAGTCTTAAATGGAGTTGAATCACATGCAGTTTCTGGTCCTACGAGCAAGAGTTGTTTTCTGGTAAGGAAAGTCGCTATTGCGCTCCCATTGCCATACACAGTACAAATAGCACTCGCATCTGATCCCAGCAAATGCAGTGTATCGGACTGAAGAGGAGCTACTGTTCTTCTCAGTTTCCTAAGCAGAGTTGAACTAGATACGGCCCGTGTGTGTAGAAAGCACAGTTCTTTTGTTCTGAGCAATCTCACCGTTCTGGCCCTATGGGAAACACAGTAGAGTAGAAGAGTGCTCTTTTCTCAAAAGCAGAGTGTGTTTCTTGTAAGGCGAGCTACTGTTTGTTTCCCAGTCCTAAATGGAGTTGATTCACATGCAGTTTTTTGTCCTATGAGCAAGAGTTGTTTTCTGGTAAGACGAGTCACTATTGTGCTCCCATTGCCATACACAGTGCAAATAGCACTCGCGTCTGTTCCCAGCAAGTACAGTGTATTGGACTGAATAGGATCTACTGTTCTTTTCAGTTTCCTAAGCAGAGGTGCACTAGATATGGCCTATTGTGTAGGAAGCACAGTTCTTTTGTTCTGAGCAAACTCACTGTTCGGACCCCATAGGAAACACAGTAGAGTAGAAGAGTGCTCTTTTCTCAAAAGCAGAGTGTGTTTCATGTAAGGCGAGGTAGCGTTTGTTTCCCAGTCCTAAATGGAGTTGAATCTCATGCAGTTTCTGGTCCTATGAGCAAGAGTTGTTTTCTGGTAAGGAAAGTCACTATTGCACTCCCATTGCCATACACAGTGCAAATAGCACTGGCGTCTGTTCCAAGGAAATACAGTGTATCGGACTGAAGAGGAGCTACTGTTCTTGTCAATTTCCTAAGCAGAGTTGAACTAGATATGGCCCGTGTGTGTAGGAAGCTCAGTTCTTATGTTCTGAGGAAGCTCACTGTTCTGGCCCTATAGGAAACACAGTAGAGTAGAAGAGTGCTCTTTTCTCTAATGCAGAGTGTGTTTCTTGTAGGGCAAGCTAGCATTTGTTTCCTAGTCCTAAATGGAGTTGAATCACATGCAGTTTCTGGTCCTAGGAAGAAGAGTTGTTTTCTGGTAAGGAAAGTCACGATTGCGCTCCCATTGCCATACACAGTGCAAATAGCACTCGCGTCTGTTCCCAGCAAGTACAGTGTTGGACTGAAGAGGAGCTACTGTTCTTGTCAGGTTCCTAATCAGAGTTGAACTACATATGGTCCGTGTGTGTAGGAAGCACAGTTCTTTTGTTCTGAGCAAGCTCACTGTTTGGACCCCATAGGAAACACAGTAGACTAGAAGAGTGCTCCTTTCTCTAAAGCAGAGTGTGTTTCTTGTAAGGCGAGCTAGCGTTTGTTTCCCAGTGCTAAATGGAGTTGAATCCCATGCAGTTTCTGGTACTATGAGCAAGAGTTGTTTTCTGGTACGGAAAGTCACTATTGCGCTGCCATTGCCATACACAGGACAAATAGCATTGGCGTCTGTTGCCAGCAAGTACAGTGTATTGGACTGAAGAGGATCTACTGTTCTTGTCAGGTTCCTAAGCAGACTTGAACTAGATATGGCCGTGTGTGTAGGAAGCACAATTTTTTTTGTTCTGAGCAAGCTCACTGTTTGGACCCCATAGAAAACACAGTAGAGTAGAAGAGTGCTCTTTTCTCAAAAGGAGACTGTGTTTCTTCTAAGGCGAGCTAACGTTTGTTTCCCAGTCCGAAATGGAGTTGAATCACATGCAGTTTCTGGTCCTATGAGCAAGAGATGTTTTCTGGTAAGGAAAGTCCCTATTGCTCTCCCATTGCCATATACATTGCAAATATAACTCGCGTCTGTTCCCAGCAAGTACAGTGTATCGGACTGAAGGGAAGCTACTGTTCTTTTCAGTTTCCTAAGCAGAGTTGAACTAGATATGGCTTGTGTGTAGGAAGCACAGTTCTTTTGCTCTGAGCAAGCTCACTGTTCTGGCCCTATAGGAAACACAGTAGAGTAGAAGAGTGCTCTTTTTTATAAAGCAGAGTGTTTTTCTTGTAAGGCGAGCTAGTGTTTGTGTCCCAGTCCTAAATGGAGTTGAAACACATGCAGTTTCTGGTCCTACGAGCAAGAGTTGTTTTATGGTAAGAGTAGTGACTATTGCGCTGCCATTGCCATACACAGGACAAATAGCACTGGTGTCTGTTCCCAGCAAGTACAGTGTATTGGACTAAAGGGGATCTACTGTTCTTGTCAGGTTCCTAAGCAGTGTTGAACTAGATATGGCCCGTGTGTGTAGGAAGCACAGTTATTATGTTCTGAGCAAGCTCACTGTTCTGGCCCTAAAGGAAACACAGTAGAGTAGAAGAGTGCTCTTTTCTCAAAAGCAGAGTATGTTTCTTGTAAGGCAAGCTAGCGTTTGTTTCCCAGTCCTAAATGGAGTTGAGTCACATGCAGTTTTTTGGCCTACGAGCAAGAGTTGTTTTCTGGTAAGACGAGTCACTATTGTGCTCCCATTGCCATACACAGTGCAAATAGCACTCGTGTCTGTTCCCAGCAAGTACAGTGTATTGTACTGAATAGGATCTACTGTTCTTTTCAGTTTCCTAAGCAGAGGTGAACTAGATATCTCCCATGTGTGTAGGAAGCACAGTTCTTTGTTCTGAGCAAGCTTACTGTTCAGACACCTTAGGAAACACAGTAGAGTAGAAGAGTGCTCTTTTCTCAAAAGCAGAGTGTCTTTCATGTAAGGCGAGGTAGCGTTTGTTTCCCAGTCCTAAATGGAGTTGAATCACATGCAGTTTCTGGTCCTATGAGCAAGAGTTGTTTTCTGGTAAGGAAAGTCACTATTGCAATCCCATTGCCATACACAGTGCAAATAGCACTGGCGTCTGTTCTCAGCAAGTACAGTGTATCGGACTGAAGAGGAGCTACTGTTCTTGTCAGTTTCCTAAGCAGAGTTGAACTAGATATGGCCCGTGTGTGTAGGAAAGTCAGTTCTTTTGTTATGAGGAAGCTCACTGTTCTGGCCCTATAGGAAACACAGTAGTGTAGAAGAGTGCTCTTTTCTCTAAAGCAGAGTGTGTTTCTTCTAAGGCAAGCTAGCGTTTGTTTCCTAGTCCTGAATGGAGTTGAATCACATGCAGTTTCTGGTACTATGAGCAAGAGTTGTTTTCTGGTAAGGAAAGTCACTATTGCGCTGCCATTGCCATACACAGTGCAAATATCACTCGCGTCTGTTCCCAGCAAGTACAATGTTGGACTGAAGAGGAGCTACTGTTCTTGTCAGGTTCCTAAGCAGAGTTGAACTACATATGGTCCCTGTGTGTAGGAAACACAGTTCTTTTGTTCTGAGCAAGCTCACTGTTTGGACCACATAGGAAACACAGTAGACTAGAAGAGTGCTGCTTTCTCTAAAGCAGAGTGTGTTTCTTGTAAGGCGAGCTAGCATTTGTTTCCCAGTCCTAAATGGAGTTGAATCGCATGCAGTTTCTGGTACTATGGGCAAGAGTTGTTTTCTGGTAAGGAAAGTCACTGTTGCGCTGCCATTGCCATACACAGGACAAATAGCACTGGCGTCTGTTGCCAGCAAGTACAGTGTATTGGACTGAAGAGGAGCTACTGTTCTTGTCAGGTTCCTAAGCAGACTTGAACTAGTTATGGCCGTGTGTGTAGGAAGCACAGTTCTTTTGTTCTGAGCAAGGTCACTGTTCTGGCCCTATGGGAAACACAATAGAGTAGAAGAGTGTTCTTTTCTCAAAAGCATAGTGTGTTTCTTGTAAGGCGAGCTAGAGTTTGTTTCCCAGTCCTAAATGTAGTTGAGTCATATGCAGTTTTTTTGTCCTATGAGCAAGAGTTGTTTTCTGGTAAGGAAAGTCACTATTGCACTCCCATTGCCATACACAGTGCAAATAGCACTCACGTCTGTTCCCAGCAAGTACAGTGTTGGACTGAAGAGGAGCTACTGTTCTTGTCAGGTTCCTAATCAGAGTTGAACTACATATGGTCCGTGTGTGTAGGAAGCACAGTTTTTTGTTCTGAACAAGCTCACCATTTTGGCCCTATGGGAAACACAGTAGAGTAGAAGAGTGCTCTTTTCTCTAAAGGAGAGCATATTTCTTGTAAGGCGAGCTAGCGTTTGTTTCCCAGTCCTAAATGGAGTTGAAACACATGCAGTTTCTGGTCCTACTAGCAAGAGTTGTTTTATGGTAAGATTAGTCACTATTGCGCTGCCATTGCCATACACAGGACAAATAGCACTGGCGTCTGTCCCAGCAATTTCAGTGTATTGGACTAAAGGGGATCTACTGTTCTTGTCAGGTTCCTAAGCAGAGTTGAACTAGATATGGGCCGTGTGTGTAGGAAGCACAGTTATTACGTTCTGAGCAAGCTCACTGTTTGGACCACACAGGAAACACAGTAGAGTAGAAGAGTGCTCTTTTCTCAAAAGCAGAGTGTGTTTCATGTAAGGCGAGCTAGCATTTGTTTCCCAGTCCTAAATGGAGTTGAATCACATGCACTTTCTGGTTCTACGAGCAAGAGTTGTTTTCTGGTAAGGTAAGTCACTATTGCACTCCCATTGCCAAATACAGTGCAAATAGCCCTCGCGTCTGTTCGCAGCAAGTACAGTATATCGGACTGAAGAGGAGCTACTGTTCTTGTCAGTTTCCTAAGCAGAGTTGAACAAGATATGGCCCGTGTGTAGGAAGCACAGTTCTTTTGTTCTGAGCAAGCTCACTGTTCTGGCCCTATAGGAAACACAGTAGAGTAGAAGAGTGCTCTTTTCTCTATAGCAGAGTGTGTTTCTTGTAAGGCGAGCTAGCGTTTGTTTCCCAGTCATAAATGGAGTTGAATCACATGCAGTTTCTGGTACTATGAGCAAGAGTTGTTTTCTGGTAAGGAAAGTCACTATTGCACTCCCATTGCCATACACAGTACAAATAGCACTCACGTCTGTTCCCAGCAAGTACAGTGTATTGGACTGAATAGGATCTACTGTTCTTTTCAGTTTCCTAAGAAGAGTTGAACTAGATATGGTCCATGTGTGTAGGAAGCACAGTTCTTTTGTTCTGAGCAAGCTCACTGTTTGGACCCCATAGGAAACACAGTAGAGTAGACGAGTGCTCTTTTCTCAAAAGCAGAGTGTGTTTCATGTAAGGCGAGCTAGCATTTGTTTCCCAGTCCTAAATGGAGTTGAATCACATGCACTTTCTGGTCCTATGAGCAAGAGTTGTTTTCTGGTATGGAAAGTCACTATTGCACTCCCATTGCCATATACAGTGCAAATAGCACTCGCGTCTGTTCCCAGCAAGTACAGTGTTGGACTGAAGAGGAGCTACTGTTCTTGTCAGGTTCCTAATCAGAGTTGAACTACATATGGTCCGTGTGTGTAGGAAGCACAGTTCTTTTGTTCTGAGCAAGCTCACCGTTTTGGCCCTATGGGAAACACAGTAGAGTAGAAGTGTGCTCTTTTCTCTAAAGGAGAGCATATTTCTTGTAAGGCGAGCTAGCGTTTGTTTCCCAGTCCTAAATGGAGTTGAAACACATGCAGTTTCTGGTCCTACTAGCAAGAGTTGTTTTATGGTAAGATTAGTCACTATTGTGCTGCCATTGCCATACACAGGACAAATAGCACTGGCGTCTGTCCCAGCAAGTACAGTGTATTGGACTAAAGGGGATCTACTGTTCTTGTCAGGTTCCTAAGCAGAGGTGAACTAGATATGGCCCATGTGTGTAGGAAGCACAGTTCTTTTGTTCTGAGCAAGCTTACTGTTCGGACCCCATAGGAAACACAGTAGAGTAGAAGAGTGCTCTTTTCTCAAAAGCAGAGTGTGTTTCATGTAAGGTGAGGTAGCGTTTGTTTCCCAGTCCTAAATGGAGTTGAATCACATGCTGTTTCTGGTCCTATGAGCAAGAGTTGTTTTCTTGTAACGAAAGTCACTATTGCAATCCCATTGCCATACACAGTGCAAATAGCACTGGCGTCGGTTCCAATCAAGTACAGTGTATCGGACTGAAGAGGTGCTACTGTTCTTGTCAGTTTCCTAAGCAGAGTTGAACTAGATATGGCCCGTTTGTGTAGGAAGCTCAGTTCTTATGTTCTGAGGAAGCTCACTGTTCTGGCCCTATAGGAAACACAGTAGAGTAGAAGAGTGCTCTTTTCTCTAAAGCAGAGTGTGTTTCTTGTAAGGCAAGCTAGCGTTTGTTTCCTAGTCCTGAATGGAGTTGAATCACATGCAGTTTCTGGTACTATGAGCAAGAGTTGTTTTCTGGTAAGGAAAGTCACTATTGCGCTGCCATTGCCATACACAGTGCAAATATCACTCGCGTCTGTTCCCAGCAAGTACAATGTTGGACTGAAGAGGAGCTACTGTTCTTGTCAGGTTCCTAAGCAGAGTTGAAGTACATATGGTCCCTGTGTGTAGGAAACACAGTTCTTTTGTTCTGAGCAAGCTCACTGTTTGGACCACATAGGAAACACAGTAGACTAGAAGAGTGCTGCTTTCTCTAAAGCAGAGTGTGTTTCTTGTAAGGCGAGCTAGCATTTGTTTCCCAGTCCTAAATGGAGTTGAATCGCATGCAGTTTCTGGTACTATGGGCAAGAGTTGTTTTCTGGTAAGGAAAGTCACTGTTGCGCTTCCATTGCCATACACAGGACAAATAGCACTGGCGTCTGTTGCCAGCAAGTACAGTGTATTGGACTGAAGAGGAGCTACTGTTCTTGTCAGGTTCCTAAGCAGACTTGAACTAGTTATGGCCGTGTGTGTAGGAAGCACAGTTCTTTTGTTCTGAGCAAGGTCACTGTTCTGGCCCTATGGGAAACACAATAGAGTAGAAGAGTGTTCTTTTCTCAAAAGCATAGTGTGTTTCTTGTAAGGCGAGCTAGAGTTTGTTTCCCAGTCCTAAATGTAGTTGAGTCATATGCAGTTTTTTTGTCCTATGAGCAAGAGTTGTTTTCTGGTAAGGAAAGTCACTATTGCGCTCCCATTGCCATACACAGTGCAAATAGCACTCCCGTCTGTTCCTAGCAAGTACAGTGTATTGGACTGAAGAGGAGCTACTGTTCTTCTCAGTTTGCTAAGCAGAGTTGAACTAGAGATGGGCCATGTGCGTAGGAAGCACAGTTCTTTTGTTCTGAGCAAGCTCACTCTTTGGACCGCATAGGAAACACAGTAGAGTAGAAGAGTGCTCTTTTCTCAAAAGCAGAGTGTGTTTCATGTAAGGCGAGCTAGCATTTGTTTCCCAGTCCTAAATAGAGTTGAATCACATGCACTTTCTGGTCCTACGAGCAAGAGTTGTTTTCTGGTAAGGAAAGTCACTATTGCACTCCCATTGCCATATACAGTGCAAATAGCACTCGCGTCTGTTCCCAGCAAGTACAGTGTATCGGACTGAAGAGGAGCTACTGTTCTTGTCAGTTTCCTAAGCAGAGTTGAACTAGATATGGCCCGTGTGTAGGAAGCACAGTTCTTTTGTTCTGAGCAAGCTCACTGTTCTGGCCCTATAGGAAACACAGTAGAGTAGAAGAGTGCTCTTTTCTCTAAAGCAGAGTGTGTTTCTTGTAAGGCAGCTAGCGTTTGTTTCCCAGTCCTAAATGGAGTTGAAACACATGCAGTTTCTGGTCCTACGAGCAAGAGTGGTTTTATGGTAAGAATAGTCACTATTGCGCTGCCTTTGCCATACACAGGACAAATAGCACTGGTGTCTGTTCCCAGCAAGGACAGTGTATTGACTAAAGGGGATCTACTGTTCTTGTCAGGTTCCTAAGCAGAGTTGAACTAGATATGGCCCGTGTGTGTAGGAAGCACAGTTCTTTTGTTCTGAGCAAGCTCACCGTTCTGGCCCTATGGGAAACACAGTAGAGTAGAAGAGTGCTCTTTTCTCAAAGGCAGAGTGTGTTTCTTGTAAGGCGAGCTAGAGTTTGTTTCCCAGTCCTAAATGGTGTTGAGTGACATGCAGTTTTTTGTCCTACGAGCAAGAGTTGTTTTCTGGTAAGACGAGTCACTATTGTGCTCCCATTGCCATACACAGTACAAATTGCACTCGCGTCTGTTCCCAGCAAGTACAGTGTATTGGACTGAAGAGGAGCTACTGTTCTTGTCAGTTTCCTAAACAGAGTTGAACTAGATATGGCCCGTGTGTGTAGGAAGCTCAGTTCTTATGTTTTGAGCAAGCTCATTGTTCTGGCCCTATATGAAACACAGTAGAAAAGAAGAGTGCTCTTTTCTCTATAGCAGAGTGTGTTTCTTGTAAGGCGAGCTAGCGTTTGTTTCTTAGTCCTAAATGGAGTTGAATCACATGCAGTTTCTGGTCCTACAAGCAAGAGTTGTTTTCTGGTAAGGAACGTCACTATTGCGCTCCCATTGCCATACACAGTGCAAATAGCACTCGCGTCTGTTCAAAGCAAGTACAGTGTATTGGACTGAAGAGGAGCTACTGTTCTTCTCAGTTTCCTAAGCAGAGTTGAACTAGATATGGTCCGTGTGTAGGAAGCACAGTTCTTTTGTTCTGAGCAAGCTCACTGTTCTGGCCCTATAGGAAACACAGTAGAGTAGAAGAGTGCTCTTTTCTCTAAAGCAGAGTGTGATTCTTGTAAGGCGAGCTAGCGTTTGTTTCCCAGTCCTAAATGGAGTTGAAACACATGCAGTTTCTGGTCCTACGAGCAAGAGTTGTTTTATGGTAAGAATAATCACTATTGCGCTGACATTGCCATACACAGGACAAATAGCACTGGCGTCTGTTCCCAGCAAGTACAGTGTATTGGACTAAAGGGGATCTACTGTTCTTGTCAGTTTCCTAAGCAGAGTTGAAGTAGATATGGCCCGTGTGCGTAGGAAGCACAGTTCTTTTGTTCAGAGCAAGCTCACTGTTCGGACCCGATAGGAAACACAGTAGAGTAGAAGAGTGCACTTTTCTCAAAAGCAGAGTGTGTTTCATATAAGGCGAGGTAGCGTTTGTTTCCCAGTCCTAAATGGAGTTGAATCACATGCAGTTTCTGGTCCTATGAGCAAGAGTTGTTTTCTGGTAAGGAAAGTCACTATTGCACTCCCATTGCCATACACAGTGCAAATAGCCCTGGCGTCTGTTCCCAGCAAGTACAGTGTATAGGACTGAAGAGGAGATACTGTTCTTGTCAGTTTCCTAAGCAGAGTTGAACTAGATATGGCCCGTGTGTGGGGGAAGCTCAGTTCTTATGTTCTGAGCAAGCTCAATGTTCTGGTTCTTTAGGAAACACAGTAGAGTAGAAGAGTGCTCTTTTCTCAAAAGCAGAGTGTGTTTCTTAAAGGGCAAGCTAGCGTTTGATTCCCAGTCCTAAATGGAGTTGAGTCACATGCAGTTTCTGGTCCTACGAGCAAGAGTTGTTTTCTGGTAAAGAAAGTCACTAGTGTGCTCCCATTGCCATACACAGTGCAAATAGCACTCGCGTCTGTTCCCAGCAAGTACAGTGTTGGGCTGAAGATGATCTACTCTTCTTGTCATTTTCCTAAGCAGAGTTGTACTACATATGGTCCGTGTGTGTAGGAAGCACAGTTCTTTTGTTCTGAGCAAGCTCACTGTTTGGAGCCCATAGGAAACACAGTAGAGAAGAAGAGTGCTCTTTTCGCAAAAGCAGAGTGTGTTTCATGTAAGGGGAGCTAGCATTTGTTTCCCAGTCCTAAATGGAGTTGAATCACATGCACTTTCTGATCCTATGAGCAAGAGTTGTTTTCTGGTAAGACGAGTTACTATTGTGCTCCAATTGCCCTACACAGTCTAAATAGCACTCGCGTCTGATCCCAGCAAGCACAGTGTATCGGACTAAAGAGGAGCTACTGTTCTTGTCAGTTTCCTAAGCAGAGTTGAACTAGATATGGCCCGTGTGTGTACGAAGCACAGTTCTTTTGTTCTGAGCAAGCTCACCGTTTTGGCCCTATGGGATACTCAGTAGAGTAGAAGAGCGCTCTTTTCTCAAAAGCAGAGTGTGTTTCTTGGAAGGCGAGCTAGAGTTTGTTTCCCAGTCATAAATGGAGTTGAGTCACATGCAGTTTTTTGTCCTACGAGCAAGAGTTGTTTTCTAGTAAGACGAGTCACTATTGTGCTCCCATTGCCATACACAGTGCAAATAGCACTCGTGTCTGTTCCCAGCAAGTAAAGCGTATTGGACTGAAGAGGATCTACTGTTCTTTTCAGTTTCCTAAGCAGAGGTGAACTAGATATGGCCCATGTGTGTAGGAAGCACAGTTCTTTTGTTTTGAGCAAGCTCACTATTCGGACGCCATACGAAACACATTAGAGTAGAAGAGTGCTCTTTTCTCAAAAGCAGAGTGTGTTTCATGTAAGGCGAGCTAGCATTTGTTTCCCAGTCCTAAATGGAGTTGAATCACATGCACTTTCTGGTCCTACGAGCAAGAGTTGTTTTCTGGTAAGGAAAGTCACTATTGCACTCCTATTGCCATATACAGTGCAAATAGCACTCGAGTCTGTTCCCAGCAAGTACAGTTTATCGGACTGAAGAGGAGCTACTGTTCTTGTCAGTTTCCTAAGCAGAGATGAGCTAGATATGGCCCGTGTGTAGGAAGCACAGCTCTTTTGTTCTGAGCAAGCTCACTCTTCTGGCCCTATAGGAAACACAGTAGAGTAGAAGAGTGCTCTTTTCTCTAAATCAGAGTGTGTATCTTGTAAGGCTAGCTAGCGTTTGTTTCCCAGTCATAAATGGAGTTGAAACACATGCAGTTTCTGGTCCTACGAGCAAGAGTTGTTTTATGGTAAGAATAGTCACTATTGCGCTTCCATTGCCATACACAGGACAAATAGCGCTGGCGTCTGTTCCCAGCAAGTACCGTGTATTCGACTAAAGGGGATCTACTGTTCTTGTCAGTTTCCTAAGCAGAGTTGAACTAGATATGGCCCCTGTGTGTGGGAAGCACAGTTCTTTCGTTCTGAGCAAGCTCACTGTTCTGGCCCTATAGGAAACACAGTAGAGTAGAAGAGTGCTCTTTTCTCAAAAGCAGAGTGTGCTTTTGTAAGGCAAGCTAGAGTTTGTTTCATAGTCCTAAATGGAGTAGAGTCACATGCAGTTTTTTGTCCTAGGAGCAAGAGTTGTTTTCTGGTAAGACAATTCACTATTGTGCTCCCATTGCCATACACAGTGCAAATAGCACTCGCGTCTGTTCCCAGCAAGTACAGTGTATTGGACTGAATAGGATCTACTATTCTTTTCAGTTTCCTTAGCAGAGGTGAACTAGATATGGCCCATGTGTGTAGGAAGCACAGTTCTTTTGTTCTGAGCAAGCTCACTGTTCGGACCCCATAGGACACAGTAGAGTAGAAGAGTGCTCTTTTCTCTAAAGCAGAGTGTGTTCCTTGTAAGGCGAGCTAGCGTTTGTTTCCCAGTCCTAAATGGAGTTGAATCCCATGCAGTTTCTGGTCCTACGAGCAAGAGTTGTTTTCTGGTAAGGAAAGTCACTATTGCGCTGCCATTGCCATGCACAGGACAAATAGCTCTGGCGTCTGTTGCCAGCAAGTACAGTGTATTGGACTGAAGAGGATCTACTGTTCTTGTCAGGTTCCTAGCAGACTTGAACTAGATATGGCCGTGTGTGTAGAAAGCACCATTTTTTTTCTTCTGAGCAAGCTCACTGTTTGGACCCCTAGGAAACACAGTAGAGTAGAAGAGTACTCTTTTCTCAAAAGAAGACTGTGTTTTTTTTAAGGCGAGCTAGCGTTTGTTTCCCAGTCCTAAATGAAGTTGAATCACATGCAGTTTCTGGTCCTACGAGCAAGAGTTGTTTTCTGGTAAGGAAAGTCACTATTGCGCTCCCATTGCCATACACAGTGCAAATAGCACTCCCGTCTGTTCCCAGCAAGTACAGTTTATTGGACTGAAGAGGAGCTACTGTTCTTCTCAGTTTCCTAAGCAGAGTTGAACTAGATATGCCTCGTGTGTGTAGGAAGCACAATTCTTTTGTTCTGAGCAAGCTCACTGTTCTGGCCCTATGGGAAACACATTAGAGTAGAAGAGTGTTCTTTTCTCAAAAGCAGAGGGTGTTTCTTGTAAGGCGAGCTAGCGTTTGTTTGCCAGTCCTAAATGGAGTTGAAACACATGCAGTTTCTGGTCCTACGAGCAAGAGCTGTTTTATGGTAAGAATAGTCACTATTGCGCTGCCATTGCCATGCACAGGACAAATAGAACTGGCGTCTGTTCCCAGCAAGTACAGTGTATAGGACTAAAGGGGATCTACTGTTCTTGTCAGGTTCCTAAGCAGAGTTGAATTAGATATGGCCCGTGTGTATAGGAAGCACAGTTATTATGTTCTGAGCAAGCTCACTGTTCTGGCCCTATAGGAAACACAGTAGAGTAGAAGAGTGCCCTTTTCTCAAAAACAGAGTGTGTTTCTTGTAAGGCAAGCTAGCGTTTTTTTCCTAGTCCTAAATGGAGTTGAATCACATGCAGTTTATGATCCTACGAGCAAGAGTTGTTTTCTGGTAAGAATAGTCACTATTGCGCTCCCATTGCCATACACAGTGCAAATAGCACTCGCGTCTGATCCCAGAAAGTACAGTGTATCGGACTGAAGAGGAGCTACTCTTCTTGTCAGATTCCTGAGCAGAGTTGAACTAGATATGGCCCGTGTGTGTAGGAAGCACAGTTCTTTTGTTCTGAGCAAGCTCTCCGTTCTGGCCCTATGGGAAACACAGTAGAGTAGAAGAGCGCTCTTTTCTCAAAAGCAGAGTGTGTTTCTTGTAAGGCAAGCTAGAATTTGTTTCCCAGTCCGAAATGGAGTTGAGTCACATGCAGTTTTTTGTCCTACGAGCAAGAGTTGTTTTCTGGTAAGACGAGTCACTATTGTGTTCCCATTGCCATACACATTGCAAATAGCACTCGCGTCTGTTCACAGCAAGTACAGCGTATTGGACTGAAGAGGATCTACTGTTCTTTTCAGTTTCCTAAGGAGAGGTGAACTAGATATGGTGCATGTGTGTAGGAAGCACAGTTCTTTTGTTCTGAGCAAGCTCACTCTTTGGACCCCATAGGAAACACAGTAGAGTAGAAGAGTGCTCTTTTCTCAAAAGCAGACTGTGTTTCTTGTAAGGCGAGCTAGCGTTTTTTTCCCAGTCCTAAATGGAGTTGAATCACATGCAGTTTCTGGTCCTACGAGCAAGAGTTGTTTTCTGGTAAGGAAAGTCACTATTGCGCTCCCATTGCCATACACAGTGCAAATAGCACTCGCGTCTGTTCCCAGCAAGTACAGGGTATTGGACTGAAGAGGATCTACTGTTCTTTTCAGTTTCCTAAGCAGAGTTGAACTAGATATGGCCCATGTGTGTAGGAAGCACAGTTCTTTTGTTCTGAGCAAGCTCACTGTTTGGAGCCCATAGGAAACACAGTAGAGAAGAAGAATGCTCTTTTCGCAAAAGCAGAGTGTGTTTCATGTAAGGGGAGCTAGCATTTGTTTCCCAGTCCTAAATGGAGTTGAATCACATGCACTTTCTGGTCCTATGAGCAAGAGTTGTTTTCTGGTAAGACGAGTTACTATTGTGCTCCAATTGCCCTACACAGTGCAAATAGCACTCGCGTCTGATCCCAGCAAGCACAGTGTATCGGACTAAAGAGGAGCTACTGTTCTTGTCAGTTTCCTAAGCAGAGTTGAACTAGAAATGCCCGTGTGTGTACGAAGCACAGTTCTTTTGTTCTGAGCAAGCTCACCGTTCTGGCCCTATGGGATACTCAGTAGAGTAGAAGCGAGCTCTTTTCTCAAAAGCAGAGTGTGTTTCTTGTAAGGTGAGATAGCGTTTGTTTCCCAGTCCTAAATGTAGTTGAATCCCATGCAGTTTTTCGTCCTATGAGCAAGAGTTGTTTTCTGGTAAGAAGAGTCACTATTACGCTCCCATTGCCATACACACTGCTAATAGCACTCGCGTCTGTTCCCAGCAAGTAATGTGTATTGGACTGAAGAGGAGCTACTGTTCTTGTCAGATTCCTAAGCAGAGTTGAACTAGATATGGCCCGTGTGTGTAGGATGCACAGTTCTTTTGTTCTGAGCAAGCTCACTTTTCGGACCCCATAGGAAACACATTAGAGTAGAAGAGTGCTCTTTTCTAAAAAGCAGAGTGTGTTTCATGTAAGGCGAGCTAGCATTTGTTTCCCAGTCCTAAATGGAGTTGAATCACATGCACTTTCTGGTCCTATGAGCAAAAGTTGTTTTCTGGTAAGGAAAGTCACTATTGCACTCCTATTGCCATATACAGTGCAAATAGCACTCGAGTCTGTTCCCAGCGGGTACAGTGTATCGGACTGAAGAGGAGCTACTGTTCTTGTCAGTTTCCTAAGCAGAGATGAGCTAGATATGGCCCGTGTGTAGGAAGCACAGCTCTTTTGTTCTGAGCAAGCTCACTGTTCTGGCCCTATAGGAAACACAGTAGAGTAGAAGAGTGCTCTTTTCTCTAAATCAGAGTGTGTATCTTGTAAGGCTAGCTAGCGTTTGTTTCCCAGTCATAAATGGAGTTGAAATACATGCAGTTTCTGGTCCTACGAGCAAGAGTTGTTTTATGGTAAGAATAGTCACTATTGCGCTTCCATTGCCATACACAGGACAAATAGCGCTGGCGTCTGTTCCCAGCAAGTACCGTGTATTCGACTAAAGGGGATCTACTGTTCTTGTCAGGTTCCTAAGCAGAGTTGAACTAGATATGGTCCGTGTGTGTAGGAAGCATAGTTATTATGTTCTGAGCAAGCTCACTGTTCTGGCCCTATAGGAAACACAGTAGAGTAGAAGAGTGCTCTTTTCTCTAAAGCAGAGTGTGTTTCTTGTAAGACAAGCTAGCGAATGTTTCCTAGTCCTAAATGGAGTTGAATCACATGCAGTTTCTGGTCCTACAAGCAAGAGTTGTTTTCTGGTAAGGAAAGTCACTATTGTGCTCCCATTGCCATACACAGTGCAAATAGCACTCGCATCTGTTCCCAGCAAGTACAGTGTTGGACTGAAGAGGAGCTACTGTTCTTGTCAGGTTCCTAAGCAGAGTTGAACTAGATATGTCCCATGTGTGTAGGAAGCACAGTTCTTTTGTTCTGAGCAAGCTCACTGTTCTTGCCCTATAGGAAAAACAGTAGAGTAGAAGAGTGCTCTTTTCTCTAAAGCAGAGTGTGTTTCTTGTAAGGTGAGCTAGCATTTGTTTCCAAGTCCTAAATGGAGTTGAAACACATGCAATTTCTGGTCCTACGAGCAAGAGTTGTTTTATGGTAAGAATCGTCACTATTGCGCTGCCATTGCCATACACAGGACAAATAGCACTGGCGTCTGTTCCCAGCAAGTACAGTGTATTGGACTGAAGAGGAGCTACTGTTCTTTTCAGGTTCCTAAGCAGAGTTGAACTAGATATGGCCCGTGTTGTAGGAAGTACTGTTATTATGTTCTGAGCAAGCTCACTGTTCTTGCCCTATAGGAAACACAGTAGAGTAAAAGAGTGCTATTTTCTCAAAAGCAGGGTGTGTTTCTTGTAATGCAAGCTAGCGTTTGTTTCCAGTCCTAAATGGAGGTGAATCACATGCAGTTTCTGGTCCTATGAGCAAGAGTTGTTTTTGGAAGACGAGTCACTATTTGCTCCAATTTCCCTACACAGTGCAAATAGCACTCGCGTCTGTTCCTAGCAAGTACAGTGTATTGGACTGAAGAGGATCTACTGTTCTTGTCAGTTTCCTAAGCAGAGTTGAACTAGATATGGTCCATGTGTGTAGGAAGCACAGTTCTTTTGTTCTGAGCAAGCTCACTGTTTGGACCCCATAGGAAACACAGTAGAGTAGAGGAGTGCTCTTTTCTCAAAAGCAGAGTGTGTTTCATGTAAGTCGAGCTAGCATTTGTTTCCAAGTCCTAAATGGAGTTGAATCACATGCACTTTCTGGTCCTACGAGCAAGAGTTGTTTTCTGGTAAGGAAAGTCACTATTGCACTCCCATTGCCATGTACAGTGCAAATAGCCCTCGCGTCTGTTCGCAGCAAGTACAGTATATCGGACTGAAGAGGAGCTACTGTTCTTGTCAGTTTCCTAAGCAGAGTTGAACAAGATATGGCCCGTGTGTATGAAGCACAGTTCTTTTGTTCTGAGCAAGCTCACTGTTTGGACTCCATATTAAACACAGTAGACTAGAAGAGTGCTCCTTTCTCTAAAGCAGAGTGTTTATCTTGTAAGGCGAGCTAGCGTTTGTTTCCCAGTCCTAAATGGAGTTGAATCCCATGCAGTTTCTGGTACTATGAGCAAGAGTTGTTTTCTGGTAAGGAAAGTCACTATTGCGCTGCCATTGCCATACACAGGACAAATAGCACTGGCGTCTGTTGCCAGCAAGTACAGTGTATTGGACTGAAGAGGATCTACTGTTCTTGTCAGGTTCCTAAGCAGACTTGAACTAGATATGGCCGTGTGTGTAGGAAGCACAATTTTTTTTGTTCTGAGCAAGCTCACTGTTTGTACCCCATAGGAATCACAGTAGAGTAGAGGAGTGCTCTTTTCTCAAAAGCAGAGTGAGTTTCATGTAACGCGAGCTAGATTTGTTTCCCAGTCCTAAATGGAGTTGAATCACATGCACTTTCTGGTCCTACGAGCAAGAGTTGTTTTCTTGTAAGGAAAGTCACTATTGCACTCCCATTGCCATATACAGTACAAATAGCCCTCGCGTCTGTTCGCAGCAAGTACAGTATATCGGACTGAAGAGGAGATACTGTTCGTGTCAGTTTCCTAAGCAGAGTTGAACAAGATATGGCCCATGTGTATGAAGCACAGTTCTTTTGTTCTGAGCAAGCTCACTGTTCTGGCCCTTAGGGAAACACAGTAGAGTAGAAGAGTGTTCTTTTCTCAAAAGCAGAGTGTGTTTCTCGTAAGGCGAGCTAGAGTTTGTTTCCCAGTCCTAAATGTAGTTGAGTCACATGCAGTTTTTTGTCCTACGAGCAAGAGTTGTTTTCTGGTAAGACGAGTCACTATTGTGCTCCCATTGCCATACACAGTGCAAATAGCACTCGCGTCAGTTCCCAGCAAATACAGTGTATTGGACTGAATAGGATCTACTGTTCTTTTCAGTTTCCTAAGCAGAGGTGCACTAGATATGGCCCATGTGTGTAGGAAGCACAGTTCTTTTGTTGTGAGCAAGCTCACTGTTCGGACCCCATAGGAAACACAGTAGAGTAGAAGAGTGCTCTTTTCTCAAAAGCAGAGTGTGTTTCATGTAAGGTGAGGTAGCGTTTGTTTCCCAGTCCTAAATGGAGTTGAATCACATGCAGTTTCTGGTCCTATGAGGAAGAGTTGTTTTCTTGTAAGGAAAGTCACTATTGCAATCCCATTGCCATACACAGTGCAAATAGCACTGGCGTCTGTTCCCAACAAGTACAGTGTATCGGACTGAAGAGGAGCTACTGTTCTTGTCAATTTCCTAAGCAAGGTTGAACTAGATATGGCCCGTGTGTGTAGGAAGCTCAGTTCTTATGTTCTGAGCAAGCTCACTGTTCTGGCCCTATAGGAAACACAGTAGAGTAGAAGAGTGCTCTTTTCTCTAAAGCAGAGTGTGATTCTTATAGGGCAAGCTAGCGTTTGTTTCCTAGTCCTAAATGGAGTTGAATCACATGCAGTTTCTGGTCCTACGAACAAGAGTTGTTTTCTGGTAAGGAAAGTCACTATTGCGCTCCCATTGCCATACACAGTGCAAATAGCACTCGCGTCTGTTCCCAGCAAGTACAGTGTTGGACTGAAGAGGAGCTACTGTTCTTGTCAGGATCCTAATCAGAGTTGAACTACATATGGTCCGTGTGTGTAGGAAGCACAGTTCTTTTGTTCTGAGCAAGCTCACTGTTTGGACCCCATAGGAAACACAGTAGACTAGAAGAGTGCTCCTTTCTCTAAAGCAGAGTGTGTTTCTTGTAAGGCAAGCTAGCGTTTGTTTCACAGTCCTAAATGGAGTTGAATCCGATGCAGTTTCTGGTACTATGAGCAAGAGTTGTTTTCTGGTAAGGAAAGTCACTATTGCGCTGCCATTGCCATACACAGGACAAATAGCACTGGCGTCTGTTGCCAGCAAGTACAGTGTATTGGACTGAAGAGGATCTACTGTTCTTGTCAGGTTCCTAAGCAGACTTGAACTAGATATGGCCGTGTGTGTAGGAAGCACAATTTTTTTTGTTCTGAGCAAGCTCACTATTTGGACACCATAGGAAACACAGTAGAGTAGAAGAGTGCTCTTTTCTCAAAAGCAGACTGTGTTTCTTGTAAGGCGAGATAGCGTTTGTTTCCCAGTCCTAAATGGAGTTGAATCACATGCAGTTTCTGGTCCTAAGAGCAAGAGTTGTTTTCTGGTAAGGAAAGTCACTATTGTGCTCCCATTGCCATACACAGTGCAAACAGCACTCCCGTCTGTTCCTAGCAAGTACAGTGTACTGGACTGAAGAGGAGCTACTGTTCTTCTCAGTTTCCCAACCAGAGTTGAACTAGATATGCCCCGTGTGTGTAGGAAGCACAGTTCTTTTGTTCTGAGCAAGCTCACTGTTCTAGCCCTATGGGAAACACAGTAGAGTAGAAGAGTGTTCTTTTCTCAAAAGCAGAGTGTGTTTCTTGTAAGGCGAGCTAGAGTTTGTTTCCCAGTCCTAAATGTAGTTGAGTCACATGCAGTTTTTTGTCCTATGAGCAAGAGTTGTTTTCTGGTAAGACGAGTCACTATTGTGCTCCAATTGCCCTACACAGTGCAAATAGCACTCGCGTCTGTTATCAGCAAGTACAGTGTATTGGACTGAATAGGATCTACTGTTCTTTTCAGTTTCCTAAGCAGAGTTGAACTAGATATGCCCCGTGTGTGTAGGAAGCACAGTTCTTTTGTTCTGAGCAAGCTCACTGTTCTGGCCCTATGGGAAACACAGTAGAGTAGAAGAGTGTTCTTTTATCAAAAGCAGAGTGTGTTTCTTTTAAGGCGAGCTAGAGTTTGTTTCCCAGTCCTAAATGGAGTTGAATCACATGCACTTTCTGGTCCTACGAGCAAGAGTTGTTTTCTGGTAAGGAAAGTCCCTATTGCACTCCTATTGCCATATACAGTGCAAATAGCACTCGCGTCTGTTCCCAGCAAGTACAGTGTATTGGACTGAAGAGGAGCTACTGTTCTTGTGAGTTTCCTAAGCAGAGGTGAAATAGATATGGCCCGTGTGTAGGAAGCACAGTTCTTTTGTTCTGAGCAAGCTCACTGTTCTGGCCCTATAGGAAACACAGTATAGGAGAAGATTGCTCTTTTCTCTAAAGCAGAGTGTGTTTCTTTAAGGCGAGCTAGCGTTTGTTTCCCAGTTCTAAATGAAGTTGAAACACATGCAGTTTCTGGTCCAACGAGCAAGAGTTTTTTTATGGTAAGTATAGTCACTATTGTGCTGCCATTGCCATACACGGACAAATAGCACTGGGGTCTGTTCCCAGCAAGTACAGTGTATTGGACTAAAGGGGATCTACCGTTCTTGTCAGGTTCCTAAGCAGAGTTGAACTAGATATGGCCCGTGTGTGTAGGAAGCACAGTTATTATGTTCTGAGCAAGCTCACTGTTCTGGCCCTAAAGGAAACACAGTAGAGTAGAAGAGTGCTCTTTTCTCAAAAGCAGAGTATGTTTCTTGTAAGGCAAGCTAGCGTTTGTTTCCCAGTCCTAAATGGAGTTGAGTCACATGCAGTTTTTTGTCCTACGAGCAAGAGTTGTTTTCTGGTAAGAAGAGTCACTATTGCGCTCCCATTGCCATACACAGTGCAAATAGCACTCCCGTCTGTTCCTAGCAAGTACAGTGTATTGGACTGAAGAGGAGCTACTGTTCTTCTCAGTTTCCTAACCAGAGTTGAACTAGATATGGTCCATGTGTGTAGGAAGCACAGTCCTTTTGTTCTGAGCAAGCTCACTGTTTGGACCCCATAGGAAACACAGTAGAGTAGAAGAGTGCTCTTTTCTCAAAAGCGGAGTGTGTTTCATGTAAGGCGAGCTAGCTTTTGTTTTCCAGTCCTAAATGGAGTTGAATCACAGGCACTTTCTGGTCCTTTGAGCAAGAGTTGTTTTCTGGTAAGGAAAGTCACTATTGCACTCCCATTGCCATATACAGTGCAAATAGCACTCGCGTCTGTTCCCAACAAGTACAGTGTATCGGACTGAAGAGGAGCTACTGTTCTTGTCAGTTTCCTAAGCAGAGTTGAACTAGATATGGCCCGTGTGTAGGAAGCACAGTTCTTTTGTTCTGAGCAAACTCACTGTTCTGGCCCTATAGGAAACACAGTAGAGTAGAAGAGTGCTCTTTTCTCTAAAGCAGAGTGTGTTTCTTGTAAGGCGAGCTAGCGTTTGTTTCCCAGTTCTAAATGAAGTTGAAACACATGCAGTTTCTGATCCAACAAGCAAGAGTTTTTTTTATGGTAAGTATAGTCACTATTGTGCTGCCATTGCATTACACCGGACAAATAGCACTGTCGTCTGTTCCCAGCAAGTACAGTGTATTGGACTAAAGGGGATCTACTGTTCTTGTCAGGTTCCTAAGCAGAGTTGAACTAGATATGGCCCGTGTGCGTAGGAAGCACAGTTATTATGTTCAGAGCAAGCTCACTCTTCTGGCGCTATAGGAAACACAGTAGATTAGAAGAGTGCTCTTTTCTCAAAAGTAGAGTGTGTTTCTCGTAAGGCAAGCTAGCCTTTTTTTCCCAGTCCTAAATGGAGTTGAATCACATGCAGTTTCTGGTCCTACGAGCAAGAGTTGTTTTATGGTAAGGAAAGTCGCTATTATGCTCCCATTGCCATACACAGTACAAATAGCACTCGCATCTGATCCCAGCAAATACAGTGTATCGGACTGAAGAGGAGCTACTGTTCTTCTCAGTTTCCTAAGCAGAGTTGAACTAGATACGGCCCGTGTGTGTAGGAAGCACAGTTCTTTTGTTCTGAGCAATCTCACCGTTCTGGCCCTATGGGAAACACAGTAGAGTAGAAGAGTGCTCTTTTCTCAAAAGCAGAGTGTGTTTCTTGTAAGGCGAGCTACTGTTTGTTTCCCAGTACTAAATGGAGTTGATTCACATGCAGTTTTTGGTTTTATGAGCAAGAGTTGTTTTCTGGTAAGACGAGTCACTGTTGTGCTCCCATTGCCATACACAGTGCAAATAGCACTCGCGTCTGTTCCCAGCAAGTACAGTGTATTGGACTGAATAGGATCTACTGTTCTTTTCAGTTTCCTAAGCAGAGGTGCACTAGATATGGCCCATTGTGTAGGAAGCACAGTTCTTTTGTTCTGAGCAAGCTCACTGTTCGGACCCCATAGGAAACACAGTAGAGTAGAAGAGTGCTCTTTTCTCAAAAGCAGAGTGTGTTTCATGTAAAGCGAGGTAGCGTTTGTTTCCCAGTCCTAAATGGAGTTGAATCTCATGCAGTTTCTGGTCCTATGAGCAAGAGTTGTTTTCTGGTAAGGAAAGTCACTATTGCACTCCCATTGCCATACACAGTGTAAATAGCACTGGCGTCTGTTCCCAGGAAATACAGTGTATCGGACTGAAGAGGAGCTACTGTTCTTGTCAATTTCCTAAGCAGAGTTGAACTAGATATGGCCCGTGTGTGTAGGAAGCTCAGTTCTTATGTTCTGAGGAAGCTCACTGTTCTGGCCCTATAGGAAACACAGTAGAGTAGAAGAGTGCTCTTTTCTCTAAAGCAGAGTGTGTTTCTAGTAGGGCAAGCTAGCGTTTGTTTCCTAGTCCTAAATGGAGTTGAATCGCATGCAGTTTCTGGTCCTAGGAACAAGAGTTGTTTTCTAGTAAGGAAAGTCACTATTGCGCTCCCATTGCCATACACAGTGCAAATAGCACTCGCGTCTGTTCCCAGCAAGTACAGTGTTGGACTGAAGAGGAGCTACTGTTCTTGTCAGGTTCCTAATCAGAGTTGAACTACATATGGTCCGTGTGTGTAGGAAGCACAGTTCTTTTGTTCTGAGCAAGCTCACTGTTTGGACCACTTAGGAAACACAGTAGACTAGAAGAGTGCTCCTTTCTCTAAAGCAGAGTGTGTTTCTTGTAAGGCAAGCTAGCGTTTGTTTCCCAGTGCTAAATGGAGTTGAATCCCATGCAGTTTCTGGTACTATGAGCAAGAGTTGTTTTCTGGTAAGGAAAGTCACTATTGCGATGCCATTGCCATACACAGGACAAATAGCATTGGCGTCTGTTGCCAGCAAGTACAGTGTATTGGACTGAAGAGGATCTACTGTTCTTGTCAGGTTCCTAAGCAGACTTGAACTAGATATGGCCGTGTGTGTAGGAAGCACAATTTTTTTTGTTCTGAGCAAGCTCACTGTTTGGACCCCATAGGAAACACAGTAGAGTAGAAGAGTGCTCTTTTCTCAAAAGCAGACTGTGTTTCTTGTAAGGCGAGCTAGCGTTTGTTTCCCAGTCCGAAATGGAGTTGAATCACATGCAGTTTCTGGTCCTATGAGCAAGAGATGTTTTCTGGTAAGGAAAGTCCCTATTGCTCTCCCATTGCCATATACATTGCAAATATAACTCGCGTCTGTTCCCAGCAAGTACAGTGTATCGGACTGAAGGGAAGCTACTGTTCTTTTCAGTTTCCTAAGCAGAGTTGAACTAGATATGGCCTGTGTGTAGGAAGCACAGTTCTTTTGCTCTGAGCAAGCTCACTGTTCTGGCCCTATAGGAAACACAGTAGAGTAGAAGAGTGCTCTTTTTTCTAAAGCAGAGTGTTTTTCTTGTAAGGCGAGCTAGTGTTTGTTTCCCAGTCCTAAATGGAGTTGAATCACATGCAGTTTCTGGTCCTACGAGCAAGAGTTGTTTTATGGTAAGAGTAGTCACTATTGCGCTGCCATTGCCATACACAGGACAAATAGCACTGGTGTCTGTTCCCAGCAAGTACAGTGTATTGGACTAAAGGGGATCTACTGTTCTTGTCAGGTTCCTAAGCAGTGTTGAACTAGATATGGTCCGTGTGTGTAGGAAGCACAGTTATTATGTTCTGAGCAAGCTCACTGTTCTGGCCCTAAAGGAAACACAGTAGAGTAGAAGAGTGCTCTTTTCTCAAAAGCTGAGTATGTTTCTTGTAAGGCAAGCTAGCGTTTGTTTCCCAGTCCTAAATGGAGTTGAGTCACATGCAGTTTTTTGTCCTACGAGCAAGATTTGTTTTCTGGTAAGACGAGTCACTATTGTGCTCCCATTGCCATACACAGTGCAAATAGCACTCGCGTCTGTTCCCAGCAAGTACAGTGTATTGGACTGAATAGGATCTACTGTTCTTTTCAGTTTCCTAAGCAGAGGTGAACTAGATATCTCCCATGTGTGTAGGAAGCACAGTTCTTTGTTCTGAGCAAGCTTACTGTTCAGACCCCTTAGGAAACACAGTAGAGTAGAAGAGTGCTCTTTTCTGAAAAGCAGAGTGTCTTTCATGTAAGGCGAGGTAGCGTTTGTTTCCCAGTCCTAAATGGAGTTGAATCACATGCAGTTTCTGGTCCTATGAGCAAGAGTTGTTTTCTCGTAAGGAAAGTCACTATTGCAATCCCATTGCCATACACAGTGCAAATAGCACTGGCGTCTGTTCCCAGCAAGTACAGTGTATCGGACTGAAGAGGAGCTACTGTTCTTGTCAGTTTCCTAATCAGAGTTGAACTAGATATGGCCCGTGTGTGTAGGAAGGTCAGTTCTTTTGTTATGAGGAAGCTCACTGTTCTGGCCCTATAGGAAACACAGTAGAGTAGAAGAGTGCTCTTTTCTCTAAACCAGAGTGTGTTTCTTGTAAGGCAAGCTAGCGTTTGTTTCCTAGTCCTGAATGGAGTTGAATCACATGCAGTTTCTGGTACTATGAGCAAGAGTTGTTTTCTGGTAAGGAAAGTCACTATTGCGCTGCCATTGCCATACACAGTGCAAATAGCACTCTCGTCTGTTCCCAGCAAGTACAGTGTTGGACTGAAGAGGAGCTACTGTTCTTGTCAGGTTCCTAAGCAGAGTTGAACTAGATATGCCCCATGTGTGTAGGAAGCACAGTTCTTTTGTTCTGAGCAAGCTCACTGTTCTGGCCCTATAGGAAACACAGTAGAGTAGAAGAGTGCTCTTTTCTCAAAGGCAGAGTGTGTTTCTTGTAAGGCGAGCTAGAGTTTGTTTCCCAGTCCTAAATGGTGTTGAGTCACATGCAGTTTCTGGTCCTACGAACAAGAGTTGTTTTCTGGTAAGGAAAGTCACTATTTCGCTCCCATTGCCATACACAGTGCAAATAGCACTCGCGTCTGTTCCCAGCAAGTACAGTGTTGGACTGAAGAGGAGCTACTGTTCTTGTCAGGTTCCTAATCAGAGTTGAACTACATATGGTCCGTGTGTGTAGGAAGCACAGTTCTTTTGTTCTGAGCAAGCTCACCGTTTTGGCCCTATGGGAAACACAGTAGAGTAGAAGAGTGCTCTTTTCTCTAAAGGAGAGCATATTTCTTGTAAGGGGAGCTAGCGTTTGTTTTACAAGTCCTAAATGGAGTTGAAACACATGCAGTTTCTGGTCCTACTAGCAAGAGTTGTTTTATGGTAAGATTAGTCACTATTGTGCTGCCATTGCCATAAACAGGACAAATAGCTCTGGCATCTGTCCCAGCAAGTACAGTGTATTGGACTAAAGGGGATCTACTGTTCTTGTCAGGTTCCTAAGCAGAGTTGAACTAGATATGGCCCGTGTGTGTAGGAAGCACAATTATTATGTTCTGAGCAATCTCACTGTTCTGGCCCTAAAGGAAACACAGTAGAGTAGAAGAGTGCTTTTTTCTCAAAAGCAGAGTATGTTTCTTGTAAGGCAAGCTAGCGTTTGTTTCCCAGTGGTAAATGGAGTTGAGTCACATGCAGTTTTTTTCCTACGAGCAAGAGTCGTTTTCTGGTAAGACGAGTCACTATTGTGCTCCCATTGCCATACACAGTGCAGATAGCACTCACGTCTTTTCTCAGCAAGTACAGTGTATTGGACTGAATAGGATCTACTGTTCTTTTCAGTTTCCTAAGCAGAGGTGAACTAGATATGGCCCATGTGTGTAGGAAGCACAGTTCTTTTGTTCTGAGCAAGCTTACTGTTCGGACCCCATAGGAAACACAGTAGAGTAGAAGAGTGCTCTTTTCTCAAAAGCAGAGTGTGTTTCATGTAAGGCGAGGTAGCGTTTGTTTCCCAGTCCTAAATGGAGTTGAATCACATGCTGTTTCTGGTCCTATGAGCAAGAGTTGTTTTCTGGTAAGGAAAGTCACTATTGCAATCCCATTGCCATTCACAGTGCAAATAGCACTGGCGTCGGTTCCAATCAAGTACAGTGTATCGGACTGAAGAGGTGCTACTGTTCTTGTCAGTTTCCTAAGCAGAGTTGATCTAGATATGGCCCGTGTGTGTAGGAAGCTCAGTTCTTATGTTCTGAGGAAGCTCACTGTTCTGGCCCTATAGGAAACACAGTAGAGTAGAAGAGTGCTCTTTTCTCTAAAGCAGAGTGTGTTTCTTGTAAGGCAAGCTAGCGTTTGTTTCCTAGTCCTGAATGGAGTTGAATCACATGCAGTTTCTGGTACTATGAGCTAGAGTTGTTTTCTAGTAAGGAAAGTCACTATTGCGCTGCCATTGCCATACACAGTGCAAATAGCACTCGCGTCTGTTCCCAGCAAGTACAATGTTGGACTGAAGAGGAGCTACTGTTCTTGTCAGGTTCCTAAGCAGAGTTGAACTACATATGGTCCCTGTGTGTAGGAAACACAGTTCTTTTGTTCTGAGCAAGCTCACTGTTTGGACCACATAGGAAAAACAGTAGACTAGAAGAGTGCTGCTTTCTCTAAAGCAGAGTGTGTTTCTTGTAAGGCGAGCTAGCATTTCTTTCCCAGTCCTAAATGGAGTTGAATCGCATGCAGTTTCTGGTACTATGGGCAAGAGTTGTTTTCTGGTAAGGAAAGTCACTGTTGCGCTGCCATTGCCATACACAAGACAAATAGCACTGGCGTCTGTTGCCAGCAAGTACAGTGTATTGGACTGAAGAGGAGCTACTGTTCTTGTTAGGTTCCTAAGCAGACTTGAACTAGTTATGGCCGTGTGTGTAGGAAGCACAGTTCTTTTGTTCTGAGCAAGGTCACTGTTCTGGCCCTATGGGAAACACAATAGAGTAGAAGAGTGTTCTTTTCTCAAAAGCATAGTGTGTTTCTTGTAAGGCGAGCTAGAGTTTGTTTCCCAGTCCTAAATGTAGTTGAGTCATATGCAGTTTTTTGTCCTATGAGCAAGAGTTGTTTTGGTAAGACGAGTAACTACTGTGCTCCAATTTCCCTACACAGTGCAAATAGCACTCGCGTCTGTTCCCATCAAGTACAGTGTATTGGACTGAAGAGGAGCTACTGTTCTTCTCAGTTTCCTAAGCAGAGTTGAACTACATATGGGCCATGTGCGTAGGAAGCACAGTTCTTTTGTTCTGAGCAAGCTCACTCTTTGGACCCCATAGGAAACACAGTAGAGTAGAAGAGTGCTCTTTTCTCAAAAGCAGACTGTGTTTCTTGTAAGGCGAGCTAGCGTTTGTTTCCCAGTCCTAAATGGTGTTGAGTCACATGCAGTTTTTTGTCCTACGAGCAAGAGTTGTTTTCTGGTAAGACGAGTCACTATTGTGCTCCCATTGCCATACACAGTGCAAATAGCACTCGCGTCTGTTCCCAGCAAGCACAGTGTATTGGACTGAATAGGATCTACTGTTCTTTTCAGTTTCCTAAGCAGAGTTTAACTAGATATGGCCCATGTGTGTAGGAAGCACAGGTCCTTTGTTCTGAACAAGCTCACTGTTTGGACCCCATATGAAAGACAGTAGAGTAGACGAGTGCTCTTTTCTCAAAAGCAGAGTGTGTTTCATATAAGGCAAGCTAGCATTTGTTTCCCAGTCCTAAATGGAGTTGAATCACATGCACTTTCTGGTCCTATGAGCAAGAGTTGTTTTCTGGTAAGGAAAGACCCTATTGTGCTCCCATTGCCATATACAGTGCAAATAGCACTCGCGTCTGTTCCCAGCAAGTACAGTGTATCGGACTTAAGAGGAGCTACTGTTCTTGTCAGTTTCCTAAGCAGAGTTGAACTAGATATGGCCCGTGTGTAGGAAGCACTGTTCTTTTGTTCTGAGCAAGCTCACTGTTCTGGCCCTATAGGAAACACAGTAGAGTAGAGTGCTCTTTTCTCTAAAACAGAATGTGTTTCTTGTAAGGCAGCTAGCGTTTGTTTCCCAGTCCTAAATGGAGTTGAAACACATGCAGTTTCTGGTCCTACGAGCAAGAGTTGTTTTCTGGTAAGGAAAGTCACTATTGCGCTCCCATTGCCACACAAACTGCAAATAGCACTCTCGTCTGTTCCCAGCAAGTACAGTGTATTGGACTAAAGGGGATCTACTGTTCTTGTCAGTTTCCTAAGCAGAGTTGAACTAGATATGGCCCGTGTGGGTAGGAAGCACAGTTCTTTTGTTCTGAGCAAGCTCACTGTTCGGACCCCATAGGAAACACAGTAGAGTAGAAGAGTGCTCTTTTCTCAAAAGCAGAGTGTGTTTCATGTAAAGTGAGGTAGCGTTTGTTTCCCAGTCTTAAATGGAGTTGAATCACATGCACTTTCTGGTCCTATGAGCAAGAATTGTTTTCTGGTGAGGAAAGTCACTATTGCACTCCCTTTGCCATACACAGCACAAATAGCACTGGCGTCTGTTCCCAGCAAGTACAGTGTATTGGACTGAAGAGGAGCTACTGTTCTTGTCAGTTTCCTAAACAGAGTTGAACTAGATATGGCCCGTGTGTGTAGGAAGCTCAGTTCTTATGTTTTGAGCAAGCTCACTGTTCTGGCCCTATATGAAACACAGTAGAGTAGAAGAGTGCTCTTTTCTCTATAGCAGAGTGTGTTTCTTGTAAGGCGAGCTAGCGTTTGTTTCTTAGTCCTAAATGGAGTTGAATCACATGCAGTTTCTGGTCCTACAAGCAAGAGTTGTTTTCTGGTAAGGAAAGTCACTATTGCGCTCCCATTGCCACACAAACTGCAAATAGCACTCTCGTCTGTTCCCAGCAAGTACAGTGTTGGACTGAAGAGGAGCTACTGTTCTTGTCAGGTTCCTAATCAGAGTTGAACTACATATGGTCCGTGTGTGTAGGAAGCACAGTTCTTTTGTTCTGAGCAAGCTCACTGTTTGGACCCCATAGGAAACACAGTAGAGTAGAAGAGTGCTCTTTTCTCAAAAGCAGAGTGTGTTTCATGTAAGGCGAGCTAGCATTTGTTTCCCAGTCCTAAATGGAGTTGAATCACATGCACTTTCTGGTCCTACGAGCAAGAGTTGTTTTCTGGTAAGGAAAGTCACTATTGCACTCCCATTGCCATATACAGTGCAAATAGCACTCGCGTCTGTTCCCAGCAAGTACAGTGTATCGGACTGAAGAGGAGCTACTGTTCTTGTCAGTTTCCTAAGCAGAGTTGAACTAGATATGCCCCGTGTGTAGGAAGCACAGTTCTTTTGTTCTGAGCAAGCTCACTGTTCTGGCCCTATAGGAAACACAGTAGAGTAGAAGAGTGCTCTTTTCTCTAAAGCAGAGTATGTTTCTTGTAAGGCAGCTAGCGTTTGATTCCCAGTCCTAAATGGAGTTGAAACACATGCAGTTTCTGGTCCTACGAGCAAGAGTGGTTTTATGGTAAGAATAGTCACTATTGCGCTGCCTTTGCCATACACAGGACAAATAGCACTGGTGTCTGTTCCCAGCAAGTACAGTGTATTGGACTAAAGGGGATCTACTGTTCTTGTCAGGTTCCTAAGCAGATTTGAACTAGATATGCCCCGTGTGTGTAGGAAGCACAGTTCTTTGGTTCTGAGCAAGCTCACCGTTCTGGCCCTATGGGAAACACAGTAGAGTAGAAGAGTGCTCTTTTCTCAAAGGCAGAGTGTGTTTCTTGTAAGGCGAGCTAGAGTTTGTTTCCCAGTCCTAAATGGTGTTGAGTCACATGCAGTTTTTTGTCCTACGAGCAAGAGTTGTTTTCTGGTAAGACGAGTCACTATTGTGCTCCCATTGCCATACACAGTGCAAATTGCACTCGCGTCTGTTCCCAGCAAGTACAGTGTATTAGACTGAATAGGATCTACTGTTCTTTTCAGTTTCCTAAGCAGAGGTGAACTAGATATGGCCCATGTGTGTAGGAAGCACAGTTCTTTTGTTCTGAGCAAGCTCACTGTTCGGACCCCTTAGGAAACACAGTAGAGTAGAAGAGTGCTCTTTTCTCAAAAGCAGAGTGTGTTTCATGTAAGGCGAGGTAGCGTTTGTTTCCCAGTCTTAAATGGAGTTGAATCACATGCACTTTCTGGTCTTATGAGCAAGAATTGTTTTCTGGTGAGAAAAGTCACTATTGCACTCCCTTAGCCATACACAGTACAAATAGCACTGGCGTCTGTTCCCAGCAAGTACAGTGTATTGGACTGAATAGGAGCTACTGTTCTTGTCAGTTTCCTAAACAGAGTTGAACTAGATATGGCCCGTGTGTGTAGGAAGCTCAGTTCTTATGTTTTGAGCAAGCTCACTGTTCTGGCCCTATATGAAACACAGTAGAGTAGAAGAGTTCTCTTTTCTCTATAGCAGAGTGTGTTTCTTGTAAGGCGAGCTAGCGTTTGTTTCTTAGTCCTAAATAGAGTTGAATCACATGCAGTTTCTGGTCCTACAAGCAAGAGTTGTTTTCTGGTAAGGAAAGTCACTATTGCGCTCCCATTGCCATACACAGTGCAAATAGCACTCGCGTCTGTTCAAAGCAAGTACAGTGTATTGGACTGAAGAGGAGCTACTGTTCTTCTCAGTTTCCTAAGCAGAGTTCAACTAGATATGGTCCGTGTGTAGGAAGCACAGTTCTTTTGTTCTGAGCAAGCTCACTGTTCTGGCCCTATAGGAAACACAGTAGAGTAGAAGAGTGCTCTTTTCTCTAAAGCAGAGTGTGATTCTTGTAAGGCGAGCTAGCGTTTGTTTCCCAGTCCTAAATGGAGTTGAAACACATGCAGTTTCTGGTCCTACGAGCAAGAGTTGTTTTATGGTAAGAGTAATCACTATAGCTCTGACATTGCCATACACAGGACAAATAGCACTGGCTTCTGTTCCCAGCAAGTACAGTGTATTGGACTAAAGGGGATCTACTGTTCTTGTCAGTTTCCTAAGCAGAGTTGAACTAGATATGGCCCGTGTGTGTAGGAAGCACAGTTCTTTTGTTCAGAGCAAGCTCACTGTTCGGACCCGATAGGAAACACAGTAGAGTAGAAGAGTGAACTTTTCTCAAAAGCAGAGTGTGTTTCATATAAGGCGAGGTAGCGTTTGTTTCCCAGTCCTAAATGGAGTTGAATCACATGCAGTTTCTGGTCCTATGAGCAAGAGTTGTTTTCTGGTAAGGAAAGTCACTATTGCACTCCCATTGCCATACACAGTGCAAATAGCCCTGGCGTCTGTTCCCAGCAAGTACAGTGTATAGGACTGAAGAGGAGCTACTGTTCTTGTCAGTTTCCTAAGCAGAGTTGAACTAGATATGGCCCGTGTGTGTAGGAAGCTCAGTTCTTATGTTCTGAGCAAGCTCAATGTTCTGGTTCTTTAGGAAACACAGTAGAGTAGAAGAGTGCTCTTTTCTCAAAAGCAGAGTGTGTTTCTTAAAGGGCAAGCTAGCGTTTGATTCCCAGTCCTAAATGGAGTTGAATCACATGCACTTTCTGGTCCTATGAGCAAGAGTTGTTTTCTGTTAAGGAAAGTCCCTATTGTGCTCCCATTGCCATATACAGTGCAAATAGCACTCGCGTCTGTTCCCAGCAAGTACAGTGTATTGGACTGAAGAGGAGCTACTGTTCTTGTCAGTTTCCTAAGCAGAGTTGAACTAGATATGGCCCGTGTGTAGGAAGCACTGTTCTTTTGTTCTGAGCAAGCTCACTGTTCTGGCCCTATAGGAAACACAGTAGAGTAGAAGAGTGCTCTTTTCTCTAAAACAGAGTGTGTTTCTTGTAAGGCAGCTAGCGTTTGTTTCCCAGTCCTAAATGGAGTTGAAACACATGCAGTTTCTGGTCCTACGAGCAAGAGTGGTTTTATGGTAAGAATAGTCACTATTGCGCTGCCTTTGCCATACACAGGACAAATAGCACTGGCGTCTGTTCCCAGCAAGTACAGTGTATTGGACTAAAGGGGATCTACTGTTCTTGTCAGTTTCCTAAGCAGAGTTGAACTAGATATGGCCCGTGTGGGTAGGAAGCACAGTACTTTTGTTCTGAGCAAGCTCACCGTTCTGGCCCTATGGGAAACACAGTAGAGTAGAAGAGTGCTCTTTTCTCAAAGGCAGAGTGTGTTTCTTGTAAGGCGAGCTAGCGTTTGTTTCCCAGTCCTAAATGGTGTTGAGTGACATGCAGTTTTTTGTCCTACGAGCAAGAGTTGTTTTCTGGTAAGACGAGTCACTATTGTGCTCCCATTGCCATACACAGTGCAAATAGCACTCGCATCTGTTCCCAGCAAGCACAGTGTATTGGACTGAATAGGATCTACTGTTCTTTTCAGTTTCCTAAGCAGAGGTGAACTAGATATGGCCCATGTGTGTAGGAAGCACAGTTCTTTTGTTCTGAGCAAGCTCACTGTTCGGACCCCATAGGAAACACAGTAGAGTAGAAGAGTGCTCTTTTCTGAAAAGCAGAGTGTGTTTCATGTAAGGCGAGGTAGCGTTTGTTTCCCAGTCTTAAATGGAGTTGAATCACATGCACTTTCTGGTCCTATGAGCAAGAGTTGTTTTCTGGTGAGGAAAGTCCCTATTGTGCTCCCTTTGCCATACACAGTGCAAATAGCACTGGCGTCTGTTCCCAGCAAGTACAGTGTATTGGACTGAAGAGGAGCTACTGTTCTTCTCAGTTTCCTAAACAGAGTTGAACTAGATATAGCCCGTGTGTGTAGGAAGCTCAGTTCTTATGTTCTGAGGAAGCTCACTGTTCTGGCCCTATATGAAACACAGTAGAGTACAAGAGTGCTCTTTTCTCTATAGCAGAGTGTGTTTCTTGTAAGGCGAGCTAGCGTTTGTTTCTTAGTCCTAAATGGAGTTGAATCACATGCAGTTTTTGGTCCTACAAGCAAGAGTTGTTTTCTGGTAAGGAAAGTCACTATTGCGCTCCCATTGCCACACACACTGCAAATAGCACTCTCGTCTGTTCCCAGCAAGTACAGTGTTGGACTGAAGAGGAGCTACTGTTCTTGTCAGGTTCCTAATCAGAGTTGAACTACATATGGTCCGTGTGTGTAGGAAGCACAGTTCTTTTGTTCTGAGCAAGCTCACTGTTTGGACCCCATAGGAAAAACAGTACAGTAGAAGAGTGCACCTTTCTCTAAAGCAGAGTGTGTTTCTTGTAAGGCGAGCTAGCGTTTGTTTCCCAGTCCTAAATGGAGTTGAATCCCATGCAGTTTCTGGTACTATGAGCAAGAGTTGTTTTCTGGGAAGGAAAGTCACTATTGCCCTGCCATTGTCATACACAGGACAAATAGCACTGGCGTCTGTTGCCAGCAAGTACAGTGTATTGGACTGAAAAGGATCTACTGTTCTTGTCAGGTTCCTAAGCAGACTTGAACTAGATATGGCCGTGTGTGTAGGAAGCACAGTTTTTTTTGTTCTGAGCAAGCTCACTGTTTGGACCCCATAGGAAACACAGTAGAGTAGAAGAGTGCTCTTTACTCAAAAGCAGACTGTGTTTCTTGTAAGGCGAGCTAGCGTTTGTTTCGCAGTCCTTAATGGAGTTGAATCACATGCAGTTTCTGGTCGTATGAGCAAGAGTTGTTTTCTGGTAAGGAAAGTCACTATTGCGCTCCCATTGCCATACACAGTGCAAATAGCACTCGCGTCTGTTCAAAGCAAGTACAGTGTATTGGACTGAAGAGGAGCTACTGTTCTTCTCAGTTTCCTAAGCAGAGTTGAACTAGATATGGTCCGTGTGTAGTAAGCACAGTTCTTTTGTTCTGAGCAAGCTCACCGTTCTGGCCCTATAGGAAACACAGTAGAGTAGAAGAGTGCTCTTTTCTCTAAAGCAGAGTGTGATTCTTGTAAGGCGAGCTAGCGTTTGTTTCCCAGTCCTAAATGGAGTTGAAACACATGCAGTTTCTGGTCCTACGAGCAAGAATTGTTTTATGGTAAGAATAATCACTATTGCGATGACATTGCCATACACAGGACAAATAGCACTGGCGTCTGTTCCCAGCAAGTACAGTGTATTGGACTAAAGGGGATCTACTGTTCTTGTCAGTTTCCTAAGCAGAGTTGAACTAGATATGGCCCGTGTGTGTAGGAAGCACAGTTCTTTTGTTCAGAGCAAGCTCACTGTTCGGACCCGATAGGAAACACAGTAGAGTAGAAGAGTGCACTTATCTCAAAAGCAGAGTGTGTTTCATATAAGGCGAGGTAGCGTTTGTTTCCCAGTCCTAAATGGAGTTGAATCACATGCAGTCTGGTCCTATGAGCAAGAGTTGTTTTCTGGTAAGGAAAGTCACTATTGGACTCCCATTGCCATACACAGTGCAAATAGCCCTGGCGTCTGTTCCCAGCAAGTACAGTGTATAGGACTGAAGAGGAGCTACTGTTCTTGTCAGTTTCCTAAGCAGAGTTGAACTAGATATGGCCCGTGTGTGTAGGAAGCTCAGTTCTTATGTTCTGAGCAAGCTCAATGTTCTGGTTCTTCAGGAAACACAGTAGAGTAGAAGAGTGCTCTTTTCTCAAAAGCAGAGTGTGTTTCTTAAAGGGCAAGCTAGCGTTTGATTCCCAGTCCTAAATGGAGTTGAGTCACATGCAGTTTCTGGTCCTACGAGCAAGAGTTGTTTTCTGGTAAGGAAAGTCACTAGTGTGCTCCCATTGCCATACACAGTGCAAATAGCACTCGCGTCTGTTCCCAGCAAGTACAGTGTTGGGCTGAAGAGGAGCTACTGTTCTTGTCAGGTTCCTAAGCAGAGTTGTACTACATATGGTCCGTGTGTGTAGGAAGCACAGTTCTTTTGTTCTGAGCAAGCTCTCACTGTTTGGACCCCATAGGAAACACAGTAGAGTAGAAGAGTGCTCCTTTCTCTAAAGCAGAGTGTGTTTCTTGTAAGGCGAGCTAGCCTTTGTTTCCCAGTCCTAAATGGAGTTGAATCCCATGCAGTTTCTGGTACTATGAGCAAGAGTTGTTTTCTGGTAAGGAAAGTCACTATCGCGCTGCCATTGCCATACACAGGACAAATAGCACTGGCGTCTGTTGCCAGCAAGTACAGTGTATTGGACTGAAGAGGATCTACTGTTCTTGTCAGGTTCCTAAGCAGACTTGAACTAGATATGGCCGTGTGTGTAGGAAGCACAATTTTTTTTGTTCTGAGCAAGCTCACTGTTTGGACCCCATAGGAAACACAGTAGAGTAGAAGAGTCCTCTTTTCTCAAAAGCAGACTGTGTTTTTTGTAAGGCGAGCTAGCGTTTGTTTCCCAGTCCTAAATGGTGTTGAGTCACATGCAGTTTTTTGTCCTACGAGCAAGAGTTGTTTTCTGGTAAGACGAGTCACTATTGTGCTCCCATTGCCATACACAGTGCAAATAGCACTGGCGTCTGTTCCCAGCAAGCACAGTGTATTGGACTGAATAGGATCTACTGTTCTTTTCAGTTTCCTAAGCAGAGGTGAACTAGATATGGCCCATGTGTGTAGGAAGCACAGTTCTTTTGTTCTGAGCAAGCTCACTGTTCAGACCCCATAGGAAACACAGTAGAGTAGAAGAGTGCTCTTTTCTGAAAAGCAGAGTGTGTTTCATGTAAGGCGAGGTAGCGTTTATTTCCCAGTCTTAAATGGAGTTGAATCACATGCACTTTCTGGTCCTATGAGCAAGAGTTGTTTTCTGGTGAGGAAAGTCACTATTGCACTCCCTTTGCCATACACAGTGCAAATAGCACTGGCGTCTGTTCCCAGCAAGTACAGTGTATTGGACTGAAGAGGAGCTACTGTTCTTGTCAGTTTCCTAAACAGAGTTGAACTAGATATGGCCCGTGTGTGTAGGAAGTTCAGTTCTTATATTTTGAGCAAGCTCACTGTTCTGGCCCTATAGGAAACACAGTAGAGTACAAGAGTGCTCTTTTCTCTATAGCAGAGTGTGTTTCTTGTAAGGCAAGCTAGCGTTTGTTTCTTAGTCCTAAATGAAGTTGAATCACATGCAGTTTCTGGTCCTACAAGCAAGAGTTGTTTTCTGGCAAGGAAAGTCACTATTGCGCTCCCATTGATACACACACTGCAAATAGCACTCTCGTCTGTTCCCAGCAAGTACAGTGTTGGACTGAAGAGGAGCTACTGTTCTTGTCAGGTTCCTAATCAGAGTTGAACTACATATGGTCCGTGTGTGTAGGAAGCACAGTTCTTTTGTTCTGAGCAAGCTCACTGTTTGGACCCCATAGGAAACACAGTAGAGTAGAAGAGTGCTCCTTTCTCTAAAGCAGAGTGTGTTTCTTGTAAGGAGAGCTAGCCTTTGTTTCCCAGTCCTAAATGGAGTAGAATCCCATGCAGTTTCTGGTACTATGAGCAAGAGTTGTTTTCTGGTAAGGAAAGTCACTATTGCGCTGCCATTGTCATACACAGGACAAATAGCACTGGCGTCTGTTGCCAGCAAGTACAGTGTATTGGACTGAAAAGGATCTACTGTTCTTGTCAGGTTCCTAAGCAGACTTGATCTAGATATGGCCGTGTGTGTAGGAAGCACAGTTTTTTTTGTTCTGAGCAAGCTCACTGTTTGGACCCCATAGGAAACACAGTAGAGTAAAAGAGTGCTCTTTACTCAAAAGTAGACTGTGTTTCTTGTAAGGCGAGCTAGCATTTGTTTCGCAGTCATTAATGGAGTTGAATCACATGCAGTTTCTGGTCGTATGAGCAAGAGTTGTTTTCTGGTAAGGAAAGTCACAATTGCGCTCCCATTGCCATACACAGTGCAAATAGCACTCGCGTCTGTTCAAAGCAAGTACAGTGTATTGGACTGAAGAGGAGCTACTGTTCTTCTCAGTTTCCTAAGCAGAGTTGAACTAGATATGGTCCGTGTGTAGGAAGCACAGTTCTTTTGTTCTGAGCAAGCTCACCGTTCTGGCCCTATAGGAAACACAGTAGAGTAGAAGAGTGCTCTTTTCTCTAAAGCAGAGTGTGATTCTTGTAAGGCGAGCTAGCGTTTGTTTCCCAGTCCTAAATGGAGTTGAAACACATGCAGTTTCTGGTCCTATGAGCAAGAGTTGTTTTATGGTAAGAATAATCACTATTGCGCTGACATTGCCATACACAGGACAAATAGCACTGGCGTCTGTTCCCAGCAAGTACAGTGTATTGGACTAAAGGGAATCTACTGTTCTTGTCAGTTTCCTAAGCAGAGTTGTACTAGATATGGCCGGTGTGTGTAGGAAGCACAGTTCTTTTGTTCAGAAAAGCTCACTGTTCGGACCCGATAGGAAACACAGTAGAGTAGAAGAGTGCACTTTTCTCAAAAGCAGAGTGTGTTTCATATATAACGAGGTAGCGTTTGTTTCCCAGTCCTAAATGGAGTTGAATCACATGCAGTTTCTGGTCCTATGAGCAAGAGTTGTTTTCTGGTAAGGAAAGTCACTATTGCACTCCCATTGCCATTCACAGTGCAAATAGCCCTGGCGGCTGTTCCCAGAAAGTACAGTGTATAGGACTGAAGAGGAGCTACTGTTCTTGTCAGTTTCCTAAGCAGAGTTGAACTAGATATGGCCCGTGTGTGTAGGAAGCTCAGTTCTTATGTTCTGAGCAAGCTCAATGTTCTGGTTCTTTAGGAAACACAGTAGAGTAGAAGAGTGCTCTTTTCTCAAAAGCAGAGTGTGTTTCTTAAAGGGCAAGCTAGCTTTTGATTCCCAGTCCTAAATGGAGTTGAGTCACATGCAGTTTCTGGTCCTACGAGCAAGAGTTGTTTTCTGGTAAGGAAAGTCACTAGTGTGCTCCCATTGCCATACACAGTGCAAATAGCACTCGCGTCTGTTCCCAGCAAGTACAGTGTTGGGCTGAAGAGGAGCTACTGTTCTTTTCAGGTTCCTAAGCATAGTTGTACTACATATGGTCCGTGTGTGTAGGAAGCACAGTTCTTTTGTTCTGAGCAAGCTCTCACTGTTTGGACCCCATAGGAAACACAGTAGACAAGAAGAGTGCTCCTTTCTCTAAAGCAGAGTGTGTTTCTTGTAAGGCGAGCTAGCCTTTGTTTCCCAGTCCTAAATGGAGTTGATTCCCATGCAGTTTCTGGTACTATGAGCAAGAGTTGTTTTCTGGTAAGGAAAGTCACTATCGCGCTGCCATTGCCATACACAGGACAAATAGCACTGGCGTCTGTTGCCAGCAAGTACAGTGTATTGGACTGAAGAGGATCTACTGTTCTTGTCAGGTTCCTAAGCAGACTTGAACTAGATATGGCCGTGTGTGTAGGAAGCACAATTTTTTTTGTTCTGAGCAAGCTCACTGTTTGGACCCCATAGGAAACACAGTAGAGTAGAAGAGTGCTCTTTTCTCAAAAGCAGACTGTGTTTCTTGTAAGGCGAGCTAGCGTTTGTTTCGCAGTCCTAAATGGAGTTGAATCACATGCAGTTTCTGGTCGTACGAGCAAGAGTTGTTTCCTGGTAAGGAAAGTCACTATTGCGCTCCCATTGCCATACACAGTGCAAATAGCACTCGCGTCTGTTCAAAGCAAGTACAGTGTATTGGACTGAAGAGGATCTACTGTTCTTCTCAGTTTCCTAAGCAGAGTTGAACTAGATATGGTCCGTGTGTAGGAAGCACAGTTCTTTTGTTCTGAGCAAGCTCACCGTTCTGGCCCTATAGGAAACACAGTAGAGTAGAAGAGTGCTCTTTTCTCTAAAGCAGAGTGTGATTCTTGTAAGGCGAGCTAGCGTTTGTTTCCCAGTCCTAAATGGAGTTGAAACACATGCAGTTTCTGGTCCTACGAGCAAGAATTGTTTTATGGTAAGAATAATCACTATTGCGATGACATTGCCATACACAGGACAAATAGCACTGGCGTCTGTTCCCAGCAAGTACAGTGTATTGGACTAAAGGGGATCTACTGTTCTTGTCAGTTTCCTAAGCAGAGTTGAACTAGATATGGCCCGTGTGTGTAGGAAGCACAGTTCTTTTGTTCAGAGCAAGCTCACTGTTCGGACCCGATAGGAAACACAGTAGAGTAGAAGAGTGCACTTTTCTCAAAAGCAGAGTGTGTTTCATATAAGGCGAGGTAGCGTTTGTTTCCCAGTCCTAAATGGAGTTGAATCACATGCAGTTTCTGGTCCTATGAGCAAGAGTTGTTTTCTGTTAAGGAAAGTCACTATTGGACTCCCATTGCCATACACAGTGCAAATAGCCCTGGCGTCTGTTCCCAGCAAGTACAGTGTATAGGACTGAAGAGGAGCTACTGTTCTTGTCAGTTTCCTAAGCAGAGTTGAACTAGATATGGCCCGTGTGTGTAGGAAGCTCAGCTCTTATGTTCTGAGCAAGCTCAATGTTCTGGTTCTTTAGGAAACACAGTAGAGTAGAAGAGTGCTCTTTTCTCAAAAGCAGAGTGTGTTTCTTAAAGGGCAAGCTAGCGTTTGTTTCTTAGTCCCAAATGGAGTTGAATCACATGCAGTTTCTGGTCCTACAAGCAAGAGTTGTTTTCTGGTAAGGAAAGTCACTATTGCGCTCCCATTGCCACACACACTGCAAATAGCACTCTCGTCTGTTCCCAGCAAGTACAGTGTTGGACTGAAGAGGAGCTACTGTTCTTGTCAGGTTCCTAATCAGAGTTGAACTACATATGGTCCGTGTGTGTAGGAAGCACAGTTCTTTTGTTCTGAGCAAGCTCACTGTTTGGCCCCATAGGAAACACAGAAGAGTAGAAGAGTGCTCCTTTCTCTAAAGCAGAGTGTGTTTCTTGTAAGGCGAGCTAGCCTTTGTTTCCCAGTCCTAAATGGAGTTGAATCCCATGCAGTTTCTGGTACTATGAGCAAGAGTTGTTTTCTGGTAAGGAAAGTCACTATTGCGCTGCCATTGTCATACACAGGACAAATAGCACTGGCGTCTGTTACCAGCAAGTACAGTGTATTGGACTGAAAAGGATCTACTGTTCTTGTGAGGTTCCTAAGCAGACTTGAACTAGATATGGCCGTGTGTGTAGGAAGCACAGTTTTTTTTGTTCTGAGCAAGCTCACTGTTTGGACCCCATAGGAAACACAGTAGAGTAAAAGAGTGCTCTTTACTCAAAAGCAGACTGTGTTTCTTGTAAGGCGAGCTAGCATTTGTTTCGCAGTCCTAAATGGAGTTGAATCACATGCAGTTTCTGGTCGTACGAGCAAGAGTTGTTTTCTGGTAAGGAAAGTCACTATTGCGCTCCCATTGCCATACACAGTGCAAATAGCACTCGCGTCTGTTCAAAGCAAGTACAGTGTATTGGACTGAAGAGGAGCTACTGTTCTTCTCAGTTTCCTAAGCAGAGTTGAACTAGATATGGTCCGTGTGTAGGAAGCACAGTTCTTTTGTTCTGAGCAAGCTCACCATTTTGGCCCTATAGGAAACACAGTAGAGTAGAAGAGTGCTCTTTTCTCTAAAGCAGAGTGTGATTCTTGTAAGGCGAGCTAGCGTTTGTTTCCCAGTCCTAAATGGAGTTGAAACACATGCAGTTTCTGGTCCTATGAGCAAGAGTTGTTTTATGGTAAGAATAATCACTATTGCGCTGACATTGCCATACACAGGACAAATAGCACTGGCGTCTGTTCCCAGCAAGTACAGTGTATTGGACTAAAGGGGATATACTGTTCTTGTCAGTTTCCTAAGCAGAGTTGAACTAGATATGGCCCGTGTGTGTAGGAAGCACAGTTCTTTTGTTCAGAGCAAGCTCACTGTTCGGACCCGATAGGAAACACAGTAGAGTAGAAGAGTGCACTTTTCTCAAAAGCAGAGTGTGTTTCATATATAACAAGGTAGCGTTTGTTTTCCAGTCCTAAATGGAGTTGAATCACATGCAGTTTCTGGTCCTATGAGCAAGAGTTGTTTTCTGGTAAGGAAAGTCACTATTGCACTCCCATTGCCATTCACAGTGCAAATAGCCCTGGCGTCTGTTCCCAGCAAGTACAGTGTATAGGACTGAAGAGGAGCTACTGTTCTTGTCAGTTTCCTAAGCAGAGTTGAACTAGATATGGCCCGTGTGTGTAGGAAGCTCAGTTCTTATGTTCTGAGCAAGCTCAATGTTCTGGTTCTTTAGGAAACACAGTAGAGTAGAAGAGTGCTCTTTTCTCAAAAGCAGAGTGTGTTTCTTAAAGGGCAAGCTAGCGTTTGATTCCCAGTCCTAAATGCAGTTGAGTCACATGCAGTTTCTGGTCCTACGAGCAAGAGTTGTTTTCTGGTAAGGAAAGTCACTATCGCGCTGCCATTGCCATACACAGGACAAATAGCACTGGCGTCTGTTGCCAGCAAGTACAGTGTATTGGACTGAAGAGGATCTACTGTTCTTGTCAGGTTCCTAAGCAGACTTTAACTAGATATGGTCGTGTGTGTAGGAAGCACAATTTTTTTTGTTCTGAGCAAGCTCACTGTTTGGACCCCATAGGAAACACAGTAGAGTAGAAGAGTGCTCTTTTCTCAAAAGCAGACTGTGTTTCTTGTAAGGCGAGCTAGCGTTTGTTTCCCAGTCCTAAATGGTGTTGAGTGACATGCAGTTTTTTGTCCTACGAGCAAGAGTTGTTTTCTGGTAAGACGAGTCACTATTGTGCTCCCATTGCCATACACAGGGCAAATAGCACTCGTGTCTGTTCCCAGCAAGCACAGTGTATTGGACTGAATAGGATCTACTGTTCTTTTCAGTTTTTTAAGCAGAGGTGAACTAGATATGGCCCATGTGTGTAGGAAGCACAGTTCTTTTGTTCTGAGCAAGCTCACTGTTCGGACCCCATAGGAAACACAGTAGAGTAGAAGAGTGCTCTTTTCGGAAAAGCAGAGTGTGTTTCATGTAAGGCGAGGTAGCGTTTGTTTCCCAGTCTTAAATGGAGTTGAATCACATGCACTTTCTGGTCCTATGAGCAAGAGTTGTTTTCTGGTGAGGAAAGTCACTATTGCACTCCCTTTGCCATACACAGTGCAAATAGCACTGGCGTCTGTTCCCAGCAAGTACAGTGTATTGGACTGAAGAGGAGCTACTGTTCTTGTCAGTTTCCTAAACAGAGTTGAACTATATATGGCCCGTGTGTGTAGGAAGCTCAGTTCTTATGTTTTGAGCAAGCTCACTGTTCTGGCCCTATAGGAAACACAGTAGAGTACAAGAGTGCTCTTTTCTCTATAGCAGAGTGTGTTTCTTGTAAGGCAAGCTAGCGTTTGTTTCTTAGTCCTAAATGGAGTTGAATCACATGCAGTTTCTGGTCCTACAAGCAAGAGTTGTTTTCTGGTAAGGAAAGTCACTATTGTGCTCCCATTGCCACACACACTGCAAATAGCACTCTCGTCTGTTCCCAGCAAGTACAGTGTTGGACTGAAGAGGAGCTACTGTTCTTGTCAGGTTCCTAATCAGAGTTGAACTACATATGGTCCGTGTGTGTAGGAAGCACAGTTCTTTTGTTCTGAGCAAGCTCACTGTTTGGACCCCATAGGAAACACAGTAGAGTAGAAGAGTGCTCCTTTCTCTAAAGCAGAGTGTGTTTCTTGTAAGGCGAGCTAGCCTTTGTTTCCCAGTCCTAAATGGAGTTGAATCCCATGCAGTTTCTGGTACTATGAGCAAGAGTTGTTTTCTGGTAAGGAAAGTCACTATTGCGCTGCCATTGTCATACACAGGACAAATAGCACTGGCGTCTGTTGCCAGCAAGTACAGTATATTGGACTGAAAAGGATCTACTGTTCTTGTCAGGTTCCTAAGCAGACTTGAACTAGATATGGCCGTGTGTGTAGGAAGCACAGTTTTTTTTGTTCTGAGCAAGCTCACTGTTTGGACCCCATAGGAAACACAGTAGAGTAAAAGAGTGCTCTTTACTCAAAAGCAGACTGTGTTTCTTGTAAGGCGAGCTAGCGTTTGTTTCGCATTCCTAAATGGAGTTGAATCACATGCAGTTTCTGGTCGTATGAGCAAGAGTTGTTTTCTGGTAAGGAAAGTCACTATTGCGCTCCCATTGCCATACAGTGCAAATAGCACTCGCGTCTGTTGAAAGCAAGTACAGTGTATTGGACTGAAGAGGAGCTACTGTTCTTCTCAGTTTCCTAAGCAGAGTTGAACTAGATATGGTCCGTGTGTAGGAAGCACAGTTCTTTTGTTCTGAGCAAGCTCACCGTTCTGGCCCTATAGGAAACGCAGTAGAGTAGAAGAGTGCTCTTTTCTCTAAAGCAGAGTGTGATTCTTGTAAGGCGAGCTAGCGTTTGTTTCCAGGTCCTAAATGGAGTTGAAACACATGCAGTTTCTGGTCCTATGAGCAAGAGTTGTTTTATGGTAAGAATAATCACTATTGCGCTGACATTGCCATACACAGGACAAATAGCACTGGCGTCTGTTCCCAGCAAGTACAGTGTATTGGACTAAAGGGGATATACTGTTCTTGTCAGTTTCCTAAGCAGAGTTGAACTAGATATGGCCCGTGTGTGTAGGAAGCACAGTTCTTTTGTTCAGAGCAAGCTCACTGTTTGGACCCGATAGGAAACACAGTAGAGTAGAAGAGTGCACTTTTCTCAAAAGCAGAGTGTATTTCATATAAGGCGAGGTAGCGTTTGTTTCCCAGTCCTAAATGGAGTTGAATCACATGCAGTTTCTGGTCCTATGAGCAAGAGTTGTTTTCTGGTAAGGAAAGTCACTATTGCACTCCCATTGCCATACACAGTGCAAATAGCCCTGGCGTCTGTTCCCAGCAAGTACAGTGTATAGGACTGAAGAGGAGCTACTGTTCTTGTCAGTTTCCTAAGCAGAGTTGAACTAGATATGGCCCGTGTGTGTAGGAAGCTCAGTTCTTATGTTCTGAGCAAGCTCAATGTTCTGGTTCTTTAGGAAACACAGTAGAGTAGAAGAGTGCTCTTTTCTCAAAAGCAGAGTGTGTTTCTTAAAGGGCAAGCTAGCGTTTGATTCCCAGTCCTAAATGGAGTTGAGTCACATGCAGTTTCTGGTCCTACGAGCAAGAGTTGTTTTCTGGTAAGGAAAGTCACTAGAGTGCTCCCATTGCCATACACAGTGCAAATAGCACTCGCGTCTGTTCCCAGCAAGTACAGTGTTGGGCTGAAGAGGAGCTACTGTTCTTGTCAGGTTCCTAAGCAGAGTTGTACTACATATGGTCCGTGTGTGTAGGAAGCACAGTTCTTTTGTTCTGAGCAAGCTCTCACTGTTTGGACCCCATAAGAAACACAGTAGACTAGAAGAGTGCTCCTTTCTCTAAAGCAGAGTGTGTTTCTTGTAAGGCGAGCTAGCCTTTGTTTCCCAGTCCTAAATGGAGTTGAATCCAATGGAATTTCTGGTACTATGAGCAAGAGTTGTTTTCTGGTAAGGAAAGTCACTATCGCGCTGCCATTGCCATACACAGGACAAATAGCACTGGCGTCTGTTGCCAGCAAGTACAGTGTATTGGACTGAAGAGGATCTACTGTTCTTGTCAGGTTCCTAAGCAGACTTGAACTAGATATGGCTGTGTGTGTAGGAAGCACAATTTTTTTTGTTCTGAGCAAGCTCACTGTTTGGACCCCATAGGAAACACAGTAGAGTACAAGAGTGCTCTTTTCTCTAAAGCAGAGTGTGTTTCTTGTAGGGCAAGCTAGCGTTTGTTTCCCAGTCCTAAATGGAGTTGAATCACATGCAGTTTATGGTCTTACGAACAAGAGTTGTTTTCTGGTAAGGAATGTCACTATTGTGCTCCCATTGCCATACACAGTGCAAATAGCACTCGCGTCTGTTCCCAGCAAGTACAGTGTTGGACTGAAGAGGAGCTACTGTTCTTGTCAGGTTCCTAAGCAGAGTTGAACTACGTATGGTCCGTGTGTGTAGGAAGCACAGTTCTTTTGTTCTGAGCAAGCTCACTGTTTGGACCCCATAGGAAACACAGTAGAGTAGAAGAGTGCTCCTTTCTCTAAAGCAGAGTGTGTTTCTTGTAAGGCGCGCTAGCCTTTGTTTCCCAGTCCTAAATGGAGTTGAATCCCATGCAGTTTCTGGTACTATGAGCAAGAGTTGTTTTCTGGTAAGGAAAGTCACTATTGCCCTGCCATTGTCATACACAGGACAAATAGCACTGGCGTCTGTTGCCAGCAAGTACAGTGTATTGGACTGAAAAGGATCTACTGTTCTTGTCAGGTTCCAAAGCAGACTTGAACTAGATATGGCCGTGTGTGTAGGAAGCACAGTTTTTTTTGTTCTGAGCAAGCTCACTGTTTGGACCCCATAGGAAACACAGTAGAGTAGAAGAGTGCTCTTTACTCAAAAGCAGACTGTGTTTCTTGTAAGGCGAGCTAGCGTTTGTTTCCCAGTCCTAAATGGAGTTGAATCACATGCAGTTTCTGGTCGTACGAGCAAGAGTTGTTTTCTGGTAAGGAAAGTCACTATTGCGCTCCCATTGCCATAGGCAGTGCAAATAGCACTCGCGTCTGTTCAAAGCAAGTACTGTGTATTGGACTGAAGAGGAGCTACTGTTCTTCTCAGTTTCCTAAGCAGAGTTGAACTAGATATGGTCCGTGTGTAGGAAGCACAGTTCTTTTGTTCTGAGCAAGCTCACCGTTCTGGCCCTATAGGAAATACAGTATAGTAGAAGAGTGCTCTTTTCTCTAAAGCAGAGTGTGATTCTTGTAAGGCGAGCTAGCGTTTGTTTCCCAGTCCTAAATGGAGTTGAAACACATGCAGTTTCTGGTCCTACGAGCAAGAGTTGTTTTATGGTAAGAATAGTCACTATTGCGCTGACATTGCCATACACAGGACAAATAGCACTGGCGTCTGTTCCCAGCAAGTACAGTGTATTGGACTAAAGGGGATCTACTGTTCTTGTCAGTTTCCTAAGCAGAGTTGAACTAGATATGGCCCGTGTGTGTAGGAAGCACATTTCTTTTTTTCTGGGAAAGCTCAATGTTCAGACCAGATAGGAAACACAGTAGAATAGAAGAGTGCACTTTTCTCAAAAGCAGAGTGTGTTTCATATAAGGGGAGGTAGCGTTTGTTTCCCAGTCCTAAATGGAGTTGAATCACATGCAGTTTCTGGTCCTATGAGCAAGAGTTGTTTTCTGGTAAGGAAAGTCACTATTGCACTCCCATTGCCATACACAGTACAAATAGCCCTGGCGTCTGTTCCCAGCAAGTACAGTGTATCGGAATGAAGAGGAGCTACTGTTCTTGTCAGTTTCCTAAGCAGAGTTGAACTAGATATGGCCCGTGTGTGTAGGAAGCTCAGTTCTTATGTTCTGAGCAAGCTCAATGTTCTGGTTCTTTAGGAAACACAGTAGAGTAGAAGAGTGCTCTTTTCTCAAAAGCAGAGTGTGTTTCTTAAAGGGCAAGCCAGCGTTTGTTTCCTAGTCCTAAATGGAGTTGAATCACATGCAGTTTCTGGTCCTACGAGCAAGAGTTGTTTTCTGGTAAGGAAAGTCACTAGTGCGCTCCCATTGCCATACACAGTGCAAATATCACTCGCGTCTGTTCCCAGCAAGTACAGTGTTGGGCTGAAGAGGAGCTACTGTTCTTGTCAGGTTCCTAAGCAGTGTTGTACTACATATGGTCCGTGTGTGTAGGAAGCACAGTTCTTTTGTTCTGAGCAAGCTCACCGTTCTGGCCCTATGGGTAACACAGTAGAGTAGAAGAGTGCTCTTTTCTCAAAAGCAGAGTGTGTTTCTTGTAAGGCAAGCTAGCGTTTTTTCCCAGTCCTAAATGGAGTTGAATCACATGCAGTTTCTGGTCCTACAAGCAAGAGTAGTTTTCTGTTAAGGAAAGTCACTATTGCGCTCCCATTGACATACACAGTGCAAATAGCACTCGCGTCTGATCCCAGCAGGTACAGTGTATCAGACAGAAGAGGAGCTACTCTTCTTGTCAGTTTCATAAGCAGAGTTGAACTAGATATGCCCCGTGTGTGTAGGAAGCACAGTTATTATGTTCTGAGCAAGCTCATTTTTCTAGCACTATGGGAAACACAGTAGAGTAGACGAGTGTTCTTTTCTCAAAAGCAGAGTGTGTTTCTCGTAAGGCGAGCTAGAGTTTGATTTCCAGGCCTAAAGGTAGTTGAGTCACATGCAGTTTTTTGTCCTATGAGCAAGAGTTGTTTTCTGGTAAGATGAGTCACTATTGTGCTCCAATTGCCCTACACAGTACAAATAGCACTCGCGTCTGTTCCCAGCAAGTACAGTGTATTGGACTGAAGAGGATCTACTGTTTTTTTTCAATTTTCTAAGCAGAGTTGAACTAGATATGGCCCATGTGTGTAGGAAGCACAGTTCTTTTGTTCTGAGCAAGCTCACTGTTTGGACCCCATAGGAAACACTGTAGACTAGAAGAGTGCTCCTTTCTCTAAAGCAGAGTGTGTTTCTTGTAAGGCGAGCTAGCGTTTATTTCCCAGTCCTAAATGGAGTTGAATCCCATGAAGTTTCTGGTACTATGAGCAAGAGTTGTTTTCTGGTAAGGAAAGTCACTATTGCGCTGCCATTGCCATAAACAGGACAAATAGCACTGGCGTCTGTTGCCAGCAAGTACAGTGTATTGGACTAAAGAGGATCTACTGTTCTTGTCAGGTTCCTAAGCAGACTTGAACTAGATATGGCCGTTTGTATAGGAAGCACAATTTTTTTTGTTCTAAGCAAGCTCACTGTTTGGACCCCATAAGAAACACAGTAGAGTAGAAGAGTGCTCTTTTCTCAAAAGCAGACTGTGTTTCTTGTAAGGCGAGCTAGTGTTTGTTTCCCAGTCCTAAATGGAGTTGAATCACATGCAGTTTCTGGTCTTACGAACAAGAGTTGTTTTCTGGTAAGGAAAGTCACTATTGCGCTCCCATTGCCATACACAGTGCAAATAGCACTCGCGTCTGTTCCCAGCAAGTACAGTGTTGGACTGAAGAGGAGCTACTCTTCTTGTCAGGTTCCTAAGCAGAGTTGAACTACATATGGTCCGTGTGTGTAGGAAGCACAGTTCTTTTGTTCTGAGCAAGCTCACTGTTTGGACACCATAGGAAACACAGTAGACTATATGAGTGCTCCTTTCTCTAAAGCAGAGTGTGTTTCTTGTAAGGCGAGCTAGTGTTTGTTTGTCAGTCTTAAATGGAGTTTAATCCCATGCAGTTTCTGGTACTATGAGCAAGAGTTGTTTTCAGGTAAGGAAAGTCACTATTGTGCTGCCTTGCCATACACATTGCAAATAGCACTGGCGTCTGTTCCCAGCAAGTACAGTGTATTGGACTGAAGAGGAGCTACTGTTCTTGTCAGGTTCCTAAGCAGACTTGAACTAGATATGGCCGTGTGTATAGGAAGCACAATTTTTTTTGTTCTGAGCAAGCTCACTGTTTGGACCCCATAGGAAACACAGTAGAGTAGAAGAGTGCTCTTTTCTCAAAAGCAGACTGTGTTTCTTGTAAGGCGAGCTAGAGTTTGTTTCCCAGTCCTAAATGTAGTTGAATCAAATGCAGTTTTTTGTCCTATGAGCAAGAGTAGTTTTCTGGTAAGACGAGACACTATTGTTGTCCAATTGCCATACACAGTGCAAATAGCACTCGCGTCTGTTCCCAGCAAGTACAGTGTATTGGACTGAAGAGGATCTACTGTTCTTTTTAGTTTCCTAAGCAGAGTTGAACTAGATATGGCCCATGTGTGTAGGAAGCACAGTTCTTTTGTTCTGAGCAAGCTCACTGTTTGGACCCCATAGGAAACACAGTAGAGTAGAAGTGTGCTCTTTTCTCTAAAGCAGAGTGTGTTTCTTGTAGGGCAATCTAGCGTTTGTTTCCTAGTCCTAAATGGAGTTGAATTACATGCAGTTTCTGGTCCTACGAACAACAGTTGTTTTCTGGTTAGGAAAGTCACTATTGTGCTCCCATTGCCATACACAGTGCAAATAGCACTCGCGTCTGTTCCCAGCAAGTACAGTGTTGGACTGAAGAGGAGCTACTGTTCTTGTCAGGTTTCTAAGCAGAGTTGAACTACATATGGTCTGTGTGTGTAGGAAGCACAGTTCTTTTGTTCTGAGCAAGCTCACTGTTTTGACCCCATAGGAAACACAGTAGACTAGAAGAGTGCTCCTTTCTCTAAAGCAGAGTGTGTTTCTTGTAAGGCGAGCTAGCGTTTGTTTCCCAGTCCTAAATGGAGTTGAATCCCGTGAAGTTTCTGGTACTATGAGCAAGAGTTGTTTTCTGGTAATGAAAGTCACTGTTGCGCTGCCTTTGCCATAAACAGGACAAATAGCACTGGAGTCTGTTGCCAGCAAGTACAGTGTATTGGACTGAAGAGTATCTACTGTTCTTGTCAGGTTCCTAAGCAGACTTGAACTAGATATGGCCGTGTGTATAGGAAGCACAATTTTTTTTTTGTTCTGAGCAAGCTCACTGTTTGGACCCCATAGGAAACACAGAAGAGTAGAAGAGTGCTCTTTTCTCAAAAGCAGACTGTGTATCTTGTAAGGCAAGCTAGCGTTTGTTTCCCAGTCCTAAATGGAGTTGAATCACATGCAGTTTCTGGTCCTATGAGCAAGAGTTGTTTTCTGGTGAGGAAAGTCACTATTGCACTCCCATTGCCATACACAGTGCAAATAGCACTGGCGTCTCTTCCCAGCAAGTACAGTGTATCGGACTGAAGAGGAGCTACTGTTCTTGTCAGTTTCCTAAGCAGAGTTGAACTAGATATGGCCCGTGTGTTTAGGAAGCTCAGTTCTTATGTTCTGAGCAAGCTCACTGTTCTGGCCCTATAGGAAACACAGTAGAGTAGAAGAGTGCTCTTTTCTCTAAAGCAGAGTGTGTTTCTTGTAGGGCAAGCTAGCGTTTGTTTCCTAGTCCTAAATGGAGTGGAATCACATGCAGTTTCTGGTCCTACGAACAAGAGTTGTTTTCTGGTAAGGAAAGTCACTATTGCGCTCCCATTGCCATACACAGTGCAAATAGCACTCGCGTCTGTTCCCAGCAAGTACAGTGTTGGACTGAATAGGAGCTGCTGTTCTTGTCAGGTTCCTAATCAGAGTTGAACTACATATGGTCTGTGTGTGTAGGAAGCACAGTTCTTTTGTTCTGAGCAAGCTCACTGTTTGGACCCATAGGAAACACAGTAGACTAGAAGAGTGCTCCTTTCTCTAAAGCAGAGTGTGTTTCTTGTAAGGCGAGCTAGCGTTTGTTTCCCAGTCCTAAATGGAGTTGAAACACATGCAGTTTCTGGTCCTACGAGCAAGAGTTGTTTTATGGTAAGAATAGTCACTATTGCGCTGCCATTGCCATACACAGGACAAATAGCACTGGCGTCTGTTCCCAGCAAGTACAGTGTATTGGACTACAGGGGATCTACTCTTCTTGTCAGGTTCCTAAGCAGAGTTGAACTAGATATGGCCCGTGTGTGTAGGAAGCACAGTTATTATGTACTGAGCAAGCTCACTGTTCTGGCCCTATAGGAAACACAGTAGAGTAGAAGAGTGCTTTTTTCTCAAAAGCAGAGTGTGTTACTTGTAAGGCAAGCTAGCGTTTTTCCCCAGTCCTAAATGGAGTTGAATCACATGCAGTTTATGGTCCTACGAGCAAGAGTTGTTTTCTGGTAAGGAAAGTCACTATTGCGCTCCCATTGCCATACACAGTGCAAATAGCACTCGCGTCTGTTCAAAGCAAGTATAGTGTATTGGACTGAAGAGGAGCTACTGTTCTTCTCAGTTTCCTAAGCAGAGTTGAACTAGATATGGTCCGTGTGTAGGAAGCACAGTTCTTTTGTTCTGAGCAAGCTCACCGTTCTGGCCCTATAGGAAACACAGTAGAGTAGAAGAGTGCTCTTTTCTCTAAAGCAGAGTGTGATTCTTGTAAGGCGAGCTAGCGTTTGTTTCCCAGTCCTAAATGGAGTTGAAACACATGCAGTTTCTGGTCCTATGAGCAAGAGTTGTTTTATGGTAAGAATAATCACTATTGCGCTGACATTGCCATACACAGGACAAATAGCACTGGCGTCTGTTCCCAGCAAGTACAGTGTATTGGACTAAAGGGGATCTACTGTTCTTGTCAGTTTCCTAAGCAGAGTTGAACTAGATATGGCCCATGTGTGTAGGAAGCACAGTTCTTTTGTTTAGAGCAAGCTCACTGTTCGGACCCGATAGGAAACACAGTAGAGTAGAAGAGTGCACTTTTCTCAAAAGCAGAGTGTGTTTCATATATAACGAGGTAGCGTTTGTTTCCCAGTCCTAAATGGAGTTGAATCACATGCAGTTTCTGTTCCTATGAGCAAGAGTTGTTTTCTGGTAAGGAAAGTAACTATTGCACTCCCATTGCCATTCACAGTGCAAATAGCCCTGGCGTCTGTTCCCAGCAAGTACAGTGTATAGGACTGAAGAGGAGCTACTGTTCTTGTCAGTTTCCTAAGCAGAGTTGAACTAGATATGGCCCGTGTGTGTAGGAAGCTCAGTTCTTATGTTCTGAGCAAGCTCAATGTTCTGGTTCTTTAGGAAACACAGTAGAGTAGAAGAGTGCTCTTTTCTCAAAAGCAGAGTGTGTTTCTTAAAGGGCAAGCTAGCGTTTGATTCCCAGTCCTAAATGCAGTTGAGTCACATGCAGTTTCTGGTCCTACGAGCAAGAGTTGTTTTCTGGTAAGGAAAGTCACTAGTGTGCTCCCATTGCCATACACAGTGCAAATAGCACTCGCGTCTGTTCCCAGCAAGTACAGTGTTGGGCTGAAGAGGAGCTACTGTTCTTGTCAGGTTCCTAAGCAGAGTTGTACTACATATGGTCCGTGTGTGTAGGAAGCACAGTTCTTTTGTTCTGAGCAAGCTCTCACTGTTTGGACCCCATAGGAAACACAGTAGAGTAGAAGAGTGCTCCTTTCTCTAAAGCAGAGTGTGTTTCTTGTAAGGCGAGCTAGCCTTTGTTTCCCAGTCCTAAATGGAGTTGATTCCCATGCAGTTTCTGGTACTATGAGCAAGAGTTGTTTTCTGGTAAGGAAAGTCACTATCGCGCTGCCATTGCCATACACAGGACAAATAGCACTGGCGTCTGTTGCCAGCAAGTACAGTGTATTGGACTGAAGAGGATCTACTGTTCTTGTCAGGTTCCTAAGCAGACTTGAACTAGATATGGCCGTGTGTGTAGGAAGCACAATTTTTTTTGTTCTGAGCAAGCTCACTGTTTGGACCCCATAGGAAACACAGTAGAGTAGAAGAGTGCTCTTTTCTCAAAAGCAGACTGTGTTTCTTGTAAGGCGAGCTAGCATTTGTTTCGCAGTCCTAAATGGAGTTGAATCACATGCAGTTTCTGGTCGTACGAGCAAGAGTTGTTTTCTGGTAAGGAAAGTCACTATTGCGCTCCCATTGCCATACACAGTGCAAATAGCACTCGCGTCTGTTCAAAGCAAGTACTGTGTATTGGACTGAAGAGGAGCTACTGTTCTTCTCAGTTTCCTAAGCAGAGTTGAACTAGATATGGTCCGTGTGTAGGAAGCACAGTTCTTTTGTTCTGAGCAAGCTCACCGTTCTGGCCCTATAGGAAACACAGTAGAGTAGAAGAGTGCTCTTTTCTCTAAAGCAGAGTGTGATTCTTGTAAGGCGAGCTAGCGTTTGTTTCCCAGTCCTAAATGGAGTTGAAACACATGCAGTTTCTGGTCCTATGAGCAAGAGTTGTTTTATGGTAAGAATAATCACTATTGCGCTGACATTGCCATACACAGGACAAATAGCACTGGCGTCTGTTCCCAGCAAGTACAGTGTATTGGACTAAAGGGGATCTACTGTTCTTGTCAGTTTCCTAAGCAGAGTTGAACTAGATATGGCCCGTGTGTGTAGGAAGCACAGTTCTTTTGTTCAGAGCAAGCTCACTGTTTGGACCCGATAGGAAACACAGTAGAGTAGAAGAGTGCACTTTTCTCAAAAGCAGAGTGTGTTTCATATAAGGCGAGGTAGCGTTTGTTTCCCAGTCCTAAATGGAGTTGAATCACATGCAGTTTCTGGTCCTATGAGCAAGAGTTGTTTTCTGGTAAGGAAAGTCACTATTGCACTCCCATTGCCATACACAGTGCAAATAGCCCTGGCGTCTGTTCCCAGCAAGTACAGTGTATAGGACTGAAGAGGAGCTACTGTTCTTGTCAGTTTCCTAAGCAGAGTTGAACTAGATATGGCCCGTGTGTGTAGGAAGCTCAGTTCTTATGTTCTGAGCAAGCTCAATGTTCTGGTTCTTTAGGAAACACAGTAGAGTAGAAGAGTGCTCTTTTCTCAAAAGCAGAGTGTGTTTCTTAAAGGGCAAGCTAGCGTTTGATTCCCAGTCCTAAATGCAGTTGAGTCACATGCAGTTTCTGGTCCTACGAGCAAGAGTTGTTTTCTGGTAAGGAAAGTCACTAGTGTGCTCCCATTGCCATACACAGTGCAAATAGCACTCGCGTCTGTTCCCAGCAAGTACAGTGTTGGGCTGAAGAGGAGCTACTGTTCTTGTCAGGTTCCTAAGCAGAGTTGTACTACATATGGTCCGTGTGTGTAGGAAGCACAGTTCTTTTGTTCTGAGCAAGCTCTCACTGTTTGGACCCCATAGGAAACACAGTAGACTAGAAGAGTGCTCCTTTCTCTAAAGCAGAGTGTGTTTCTTGTAAGGCGAGCTAGCCTTTGTTTCCCAGTCCTAAATGGAGTTGAATCCAATGCAGTTTCTGGTACTATGAGCAAGAGTTGTTTTCTGGTAAGGAAAGTCACTATCGCGCTGCCATTGCCATACACAGGACAAATAGCACTGGCGTCTGTTGCCAGCAAGTACAGTGTATTGGACTGAAGAGGATCTACTGTTCTTGTCAGGTTCCTAAGCAGACTTGAACTAGATATGGCTGTGTGTGTAGGAAGCACAATTTTTTTTGTTCTGAGCAAGCTCACTGTTTGGACCCCATAGGAAACACAGTAGAGTACAAGAGTGCTCTTTTCTCTAAAGCAGAGTGTGTTTCTTGTAGGGCAAGCTAGCGTTTGTTTCCCAGTCCTAAATGGAGTTGAATCACATGCAGTTTCTGGTCTTACGAACAAGAGTTGTTTTCTGGTAAGGAAAGTCACTATTGTGCTCCCATTGCCATACACAGTGCAAATAGCACTCGCGTCTGTTCCCAGCAAGTACAGTGTTGGACTGAAGAGGAGCTACTGTTCTTGTCAGGTTCCTAAGCAGAGTTGAACTACATATGGTCCGTGTGTGTAGGAAGCACAGTTCTTTTGTTCTGAGCAAGCTCACTGTTTGGACCCCATAGGAAACACAGTAGAGTAGAAGAGTGCTCCTTTCTCTAAAGCAGAGTGTGTTTCTTGTAAGGCGAGCTAGCCTTTGTTTCCCAGTCTTAAATGGAGTTGAATCCCATGCAGTTTCTGGTACTATGAGCAAGAGCTGTTTTCTGGTAAGGAAAGTCACTATTGCCCTGCCATTGTCATATACAGGACAAATAGCACTGGCGTCTGTTGCCAGCAAGTACAGTGTATTGGACTGAAAAGGATCTACTGTTCTTGTCAGGTTCCTAAGCAGACTTGAACTAGATATGGCCGTGTGTGTAGGAAGCACAGTTTTTTTTGTTCTGAGCAAGCTCACTGTTTGGACCCCATAGGAAACACAGTAGAGTAGAAGAGTGCTCTTTACTCAAAAGCAGACTGTGTTTCTTGTAAGGCGAGCTAGCGTTTGTTTCCCAGTCCTAAATGGAGTTGAATCACATGCAGTTTCTGGTCGTACGAGCAAGAGTTGTTTTCTGGTAAGGAAAGTCACTATTGCGCTCCCATTGCCATACACAGTGCAAATAGCACTCGCGTCTGTTCAAAGCAAGTACTGTGTATTGGACTGAAGAGGAGCTACTGTTCTTCTCAGTTTCCTAAGCAGAGTTGAACTAGATATGGTCCGTGTGTAGGAAGCACAGTTCTTTTGTTCTGAGCAAGCTCACCGTTCTGGCCCTATAGGAAATACAGTATAGTAGAAGAGTGCTCTTTTCTCTAAAGCAGAGTGTGATTCTTGTAAGGCGAGCTAGCGTTTGTTTCCCAGTCCTAAATGGAGTTGAAACACATGCAGTTTCTGGTCCTACGAGCAAGAGTTGTTTTATGGTAAGAATAGTCACTATTGCGCTGACATTGCCATACACAGGACAAATAGCACTGGCGTCTGTTCCCAGCAAGTACAGTGTATTGGACTAAAGGGGATCTACTGTTCTTGTCAGTTTCCTAAGCAGAGTTGAACTAGATATGGCCCGTGTGTGTAGGAAGCACATTTCTTTTGTTCTGAGAAAGCTCAATGTTCAGACCCGATAGGAAACACAGTAGAGTAGAAGAGTGCACTTTTCTCAAAAGCAGAGTGTGTTTCATATAAGGCGAGGTAGCGTTTGTTTCCCAGTCCTAAATGGAGTTGAATCCCATGCAGTTTCTGGTCCTATGAGCAAGAGTTGTTTTCTGGTAAGGAAAGTCACTATTGCACTCCCATTGCCATACACAGTGCAAATAGCCCTGGCGTCTGTTCCCAGCAAGTACAGTGTATCGGAATGAAGAGGAGCTACTGTTCTTGTCAGTTTCCTAAGCAGAGTTGAACTAGATATGGCCTGTGTGTGTAGGAAGCTCAGTTCTTATGTTCTGAGCAAGCTCAATGTTCTGGTTCTTTAGGAAACACAGTAGAGTAGAAGAGTGCTCTTTTCTCAAAAGCAGAGTGTGTTTCTTAAAGGGCAAGCCAGCGTTTGTTTCCTAGTCCTAAATGGAGTTGAATCACATGCAGTTTCTGGTCCTACAAGCAAGAGTTGTTTTCTGTTAAGGAAAGTCACTATTGCGCTCCCATTGACATACACAGTGCAAATAGCACTCGCGTCTGATCCCAGCAGGTACAGTGTATCAGACTGAAGAGGAGCTACTGTTCTTGTCAGTTTCATAAGCAGAGTTGAACTAGATATGCCCCGTGTGTGTAGGAAGCACAGTTATTATGTTCTGAGCAAGCTCATTTTTCTAGCCCTATGGGAAACACAGTAGAGTAGACGAGTGTTCTTTTCTCAAAAGCAGAGTGTGTTTCTCGTAAGGCGAGCTAGCGTTTGTTTCCCAGTCCTAAATGTAGTTGAGTCACATGCAGTTTTTTGTCCTAGGAGCAAGAGTTGTTTTCTGGTAAGACGAGTCACTATTGTGCTCCCATTGCCATACACAGTGCAAATAGCACTCGCGTCTGTTCCCAGCAAGTACAGTGTATTGGACTGAATAGGATCTACTGTTCTTTTCAGTTTCCTAAGCAGAGGTGCACTAGATATGGCCCATGTGTGTAGGAAGCACAGTTCTTTTGTTGTGAGCAAGCTCACTGTTCGGACCCATAGGAAACACAGTAGAGTAGAAGAGTGCTCTTTTCTCAAAAGCAGAGTGTGTTTCATGTAAGGCGAGGTAGCGTTTGTTTCCCAGTCCTAAATGGAGTTGAATCACATGCAGTTTCTGGTCCTATGAGCAAGAGTTGTTTTCTGGTAAGGAAAGTCACTATTGCACTCCCATTGCCATACACAGTGCAAATAGCACTGGCGTCTGTTCCCAATAAGTACAGTGTATCGGACTGAAGAGGAGCTACTGTTCTTGTCAATTTCCTAAGCAAGGTTGAACTAGATATGGCCCGTGTGTGTAGGAAGCTCAGTTCTTATGTTCTGAGCAAGCTCACTGTTCTGGCCCTATAGGAAACACAGTAGAGTAGAAGAGTGCTCTTTTCTCTAAAGCAGAGTGTGATTCTTATAGGGCAAGCTAGCGTTTGTTTCCTAGTCCTAAATGGAGTTGAATCACATGCAGTTTCTGGTCCTACGAACAAGAGTTGTTTTCTGGTAAGGAAAGTCACTATTGCGCTCCCATTGCCATACACAGTGCAAATAGCACTCGCGTCTGTTCCCAGCAAGTACAGTGTTGGACTGAAGAGGAGCTACTGTTCTTGTCAGGTTCCTAATCAGAGTTGAACTACATATGGTCCGTGTGTGTAGGAAGCACAGTTCTTTTGTTCTGAGCAAGCTCACTGTTTGGACCCCATAGGAAACACAGTAGACTAGAAGAGTGCTCCTTTCTCTAAAGCAGAGTGTGTTTCTTGTAAGGCAAGCTAGCGTTTGTTTCCCAGTCCTAAATGGAGTTGAATCCCATGCAGTTTCTGGTACTATGAGCAAGAGTTGTTTTCTGGTAAGGAAAGTCACTATTGCGCTGCCATTGCCATACACAGGACAAATAGCACTGGCGTCTGTTGCCAGCAAGTACAGTGTATTGGACTGAAGAGGATCTACTGTTCTTGTCAGGTTCCTAAGCAGACTTGAACTAGATATGGCCGTGTGTGTAGGAAGCACAATTTTTTTTGTTCTGAGCAAGCTCACTATTTGGACCCCATAGCAAACACAGTAGAGTAGAAGAGTGCTCTTTTCTCAAAAGCAGACTGTGTTTCTTGTAAGGCGAGATAGCGTTTGTTTCCTAGTCCTAAATGGAGTGGAATCACATGCAGTTTCTGGTCCTACGAACAAGAGTTGTTTTCTGGTAAGGAAAGTCACTATTGCGCTCCCATTGCCATACACAGTGCAAATAGCACTCGCGTCTGTTCCCAGCAAGTACAGTGTTGGACTGAATAGGAGCTGCTGTTCTTGTCAGGTTCCTAATCAGAGTTGAACTACATATGGTCTGTGTGTGTAGGAAGCACAGTTCTTTTGTTCTGAGCAAGCTCACTGTTTGGACCCATAGGAAACACAGTAGACTAGAAGAGTGCTCCTTTCTCTAAAGCAGAGTGTGTTTCTTGTAAGGCGAGCTAGCGTTTGTTTCCCAGTCCTAAATGGAGTTGAAACACATGCAGTTTCTGGTCCTATGAGCAAGAGTTGTTTTCTGGTAAGACGAGTCACTATTGTGCTCCAATTGCCCTACACAGTGCAAATAGCACTCGCGTCTGTTCCCAGCAAGTACAGTGTATTGGACTGAATAGGATCTACTGTTCTTTTCAGTTTCCTAAGCAGAGTTGAACTAGATATGCCCCGTGTGTGTAGGAAGCACAGTTCTTTTGTTCTGAGCAAGCTCACTGTTCTGGCCCTATGGGAAACACAGTAGAGTAGAAGAGTGTTCTTTTATCAAAAGCAGAGTGTGTTTCTTTTAAGGCGAGCTAGAGTTTGTTTCCCAGTCCTAAATGGAGTTGAATCACATGCACTTTCTGGTCCTACGAGCAAGAGTTGTTTTCTGGTAAGGAAAGTCCCTATTGCACTCCTATTGCCATATACAGTGCAAATAGCACTCGCGTCTGTTCCCAGCAAGTACAGTGTATCGGACTGAAGAGGAGCTACTGTTCTTGTCAGTTTCCTAAGCAGAGGTGAACTAGATATGGCCCGTGTGTAGGAAGCACAGTTCTTTTGTTCTGAGCAAGCTCACTGTTCTGGCCCTATAGGAAACACAGTATAGGAGAAGAGTGCTCTTTTCTCTAAAGCAGAGTGTGTTTCTTGTAAGGCGAGCTAGCGTTTGTTTCCCAGTTCTAAATGAAGTTGAAACACATGCAGTTTCTGGTCCAACGAGCAAGAGTTTTTTTATGGTAAGTATAGTCACTATTGTGCTGCCATTGCCATACACCGGACAAATAGCACTGGCGTCTGTTCCCAGCAAGTACAGTGTATTGGACTAAAGGGGATCTACCGTTCTTGTCAGGTTCCTAAGCAGAGTTGAACTAGATATGGCCCGTGTGTGTAGGAAGCACAATTATTATGTTCTGAGCAAGCTCACTGTTCTGGCCCTAAAGGAAACACAGTAGAGTAGAAGAGTGCTCTTTTCTCAAAAGCAGAGTATGTTTCTTGTAAGGCAAGCTAGCGTTTGTTTCACAGTCCTAAATGGAGTTGAGTCACATGCAGTTTTTTGTCCTACGAGCAAGAGTTGTTTTCTGGTAAGAAGAGTCACTATTGTGCTCCCATTGCCATACACAGTGCAAATAGCACTCCCGTCTGTTCCTAGCAAGTACAGTGTATTGGACTGAAGAGGAGCTACTGTTCTTCTCAGTTTCCTAACCAGAGTTGAACTAGATATGGTCCATGTGTGTAGGAAGCACAGTCCTTTTGTTCTGAGCAAGCTCACTGTTTGGACCCCATAGGAAACACAGTAGAGTAGAAGAGTGCTCTTTTCTCAAAAGCGGATTGTGTTTCATGTAAGGCGAGCTAGCTTTTGTTTTCCAGTCCTAAATGGAGTTGAATCACAGGCACTTTCTGGTCCTTTGAGCAAGAGTTGTTTTCTGGTAAGGAAAGTCACTATTGCACTCCCATTGCCATATACAGTGCAAATAGCACTCGCGTCTGTTCCCAACAAGTACAGTGTATCGGACTGAAGAGGAGCTACTGTTCTTGTCAGTTTCCTAAGCAGAGTTGAACTAGATATTGCCCGTGTGTAGGAAGCACAGTTCTTTTGTTCTGAGCAGGCTCACTGTTCTGGCCCTATAGGAAACACAGTAGAGTAGAAGAGTGCTCTTTTCTCTAAAGCAGAGTGTGTTTCTTGTAAGGCGAGCTAGCGTTTGTTTCCCAGTTCTAAATGAAGTTGAAACACATGCAGTTTCTGATCCAACAAGCAAGAGTTTTTTTTATGGTAAGTATAGTCACTATTGTGCTGCCATTGCATTACACCGGACAAATAGCACTGTCGTCTGTTCCCAGCAAGTACAGTGTATTGGACTAAAGGGGAGCTACTGTTTTTGTCAGGTTCCTAAGCAGAGTTGAACTAGATATGGCCCGTGTGCGTAGGAAGCACAGTTATTATGTTCTGAGCAAGCTCACTCTTCTGGCCCTATAGGAAACACAGTAGATTAGAAGAGTGCTCTTTTCTCAAAAGTAGAGTGTGTTTCTCGTAAGGCAAGCTAGCCTTTTTTTCCCAGTCCTAAATGGAGTTGAATCACATGCAGTTTCTGGTCCTACGAGCAAGAGTTGTTTTCTGGTAAGGAAAGTCGCTATTATGCTCCCATTACCATACACAGTACAAATAGCACTCGCATCTGATCCCAGCAAATACAGTGTATCGGACTGAAGAGGAGCTACTGTTCTTCTCAGTTTCCTAAGCAGAGTTGAACTAGATACGGCCCGTGTGTGTAGGAAGCACAGTTCTTTTGTTCTGAGCAATCTCACCGTTCTGGCCCTATGGGAAACACAGTAGAGTAGAAGAGTGCTCTTTTCTCAAAAGCAGAGTGTGTTTCTTGTAAGGCGAGCTACTGTTTGTTTCCCAGTCCTAAATGGAGTTGATTCACATGCAGTTTTTTGTTTTATGAGCAAGAGTTGTTTTCTGGTAAGACGAGTCACTGTTGTGCTCCCATTGCCATACACAGTGCAAATAGCACTCGCGTCTGTTCCCAGCAAGTACAGTGTATTGGACTGAATAGGATCTACTGTTCTTTTCAGTTTCCTAAGCAGAGGTGCACTAGATATGGCCCATTGTGTAGGAAGCACAGTTCTTTTGTTCTGAGCAAGCTCACTGTTCGGACCCCATAGGAAACACAGTAGAGTAGAAGAGTGCTCTTTTCTCAAAAGCAGAGTGTGTTTCATGTAAGGCGAGGTAGCGTTTGTTTCCCAGTCCTAAATGGAGTTGAATCTCATGCAGTTTCTGGTCCTATGAGCAAGAGTTGTTTTCTGGTAAGGAAAGTCACTATTGCACTCCCATTGGCATACACAGTGTAAATAGCACTGGCGTCTGTTCCCAGGAAATACAGTGTATCGGACTGAAGAGGAGCTACTGTTCTTGTCAATTTCCTAAGCAGAGTTGAACTAGATATGGCCCGTGTGTGTAGGAAGCTCAGTTCTTATGTTCTGAGGAAGCTCACTGTTCTGGCCCTATAGGAAACACAGTAGAGTAGAAGAGTGCTCTTTTCTCTAAAGCAGAATGTTTTTCTTGTAAGGCGAGCTAGTGTTTGTTTCCCAGTCCTAAATGGAGTTGAATCACATGCACTTTCTGGTCCTACGAGCAAGAGTTGTTTTATGGTAAGAGTAGTCACTATTGCGCTGCCATTGCCATACACAGGACAAATAGCACTGGTGTCTGTTCCCAGCAAGTACAGTGTATTGGACTAAAGGGGATCTACTGTTCTTGTCAGGTTCCTAAGCAGTGTTGAACTAGATATGGTCCGTGTGTGTAGGAAGCACAGTTATTATGTTCTGAGCAAGCTCACTGTTCTGGCCCTAAAGGAAACACAGTAGAGTAGAAGAGTGCTTTTTTCTCAAAAGCTGAGTATGTTTCTTGTAAGGCAAGCTAGCGTTTGTTTCCCAGTCCTAAATGGAGTTGAGTCACATGCAGTTTTTTGTCCTACGAGCAAGAGTTGTTTTCTGGTAAGACGAGTCACTATTGTGCTCCCATTGCCATACACAGTGCAGATAGCACTCACGTCTTTTCCCAGCAAGTACAGTGTATTGGACTGAATAGGATCTACTGTTCTTTTCAGTTTCCTAAGCAGAGGTGAACTAGATATGGCCCATGATTGTAGGAAGCACAGTTCTTTTGTTCTGAGCAAGCTTACTGTTCGGACCCCATAGGAAACACAGTAGAGTAGAAGAGTGCTCTTTTCTCAAAAGCAGAGTGTGTTTCATGTAAGTCGAGGTAGCGTTTGTTTCCCAGTCCTAAATGGAGTTGAATCACATGCTGTTTCTGGTCCTATGAGCAAGAGTTGTTTTCTTGTAAGGAAAGTCACTATTGCAATCCCATAGCCATTCACAGTGCAAATAGCACTGGCGTCGGTTCCAATCAAGTACAGTGTATCGGACTGAAGAGGTGCTACTGTTCTTGTCAGTTTCCTAAGCAGAGTTGAAGTAGATATGGCCCGTGTGTGTAGGAAGCTCAGTTCTTATGTTCTGAGGAAGCTCACTGTTCTGGCCCTATAGGAAACACAGTAGAGTAGAAGAGTGCTCTTTTCTCTAAAGCAGAGTGTGTTTCTTGTAAGGCAAGCTAGCGTTTGTTTCCTAGTCCTGAATGGAGTTGAATCCCATGCAGTTTCTGGTACTATGAGCAAGAGTTGTTTTCTAGTAAGGAAAGTCACTATTGCGCTGCCATTGCCATACACAGTGCAAATAGCACTCGCGTCTGTTCCCAGCAAGTACAATGTTGGACTGAAGAGGAGCTACTGTTCTTCTCAGGTTCCTAAGAAGAGTTGAACTACATATGGTCCCTGTGTGTAGGAAACACAGTTCTTTTGTTCTGAGCAAGCTCACTGTTTGGACCACATAGGAAAAACAGTAGACTAGAAGAGTGCTGCTTTCTCTAAAGCAGAGTGTGTTTCTTGTAAGGCGAGCTAGCATTTCTTTCCCAGTCCTAAATGGAGTTGAATCGCATGCAGTTTCTGGTACTATGGGCAAGAGTTGTTTTCTGGTAAGGAAAGTCACTGTTGCGCTGCCATTGCCATACACAGGACAAATAGCACTGGCGTCTGTTGCCAGCAAGTACAGTGTATTGGACTGAAGAGGAGCTACTGTTCTTGTCAGGTTCCTAAGCAGACTTGAACTAGTTATGGCCGTGTGTGTAGGAAGCACAGTTCTTTTGTTCTGAGCAAGGTCACTGTTCTGGCCCTATGGGAAACACAATAGAGTAGAAGAGTGTTCTTTTCTCAAAAGCATAGTGTGTTTCTTGTAAGGCGAGCTAGAGTGTGTTTCCCAGTCCTAAATGTAGTTGAGTCATATGCAGTTTTTTGTCCTATGAGCAAGAGTTGTTTTGGTAAGACGAGTAACTACTGTGCTCCAATTTCCCTACACAGTGCAAATAGCACTCGCGTCTGTTCCCATCAAGTACAGTGTATTGGACTGAAGAGGAGCTACTGTTCTTCTCAGTTTCCTAAGCAGAGTTGAACTACATATGGGCCATGTGCGTAGGAAGCACAGTTCTTTTGTTCTGAGCAAGCTCACTCTTTGGACCCCATAGGAAACACAGTAGAGTAGAAGAGTGCTCCTTTCTCAAAAGCAGACTGTGTTTCTTGTAAGGCGAGCTAGCGTTTGTTTCCCAGTCCTTAATGGAGTTGAAACACATGCAGTTTCTGGTCCTACGAGCAAGAGTTGTTTTCTGGTAAGGAAAGTCACTATTGTGCTCCCATTGCCATACGCAGTGCAAATAGCACTCCCGTCTGTTCCTAGCAAGTACAGTGTATTGGACTGAAGAGGAGCTACTGTTCTTCTCAGTTTGCTAAGAAGAGTTGAACTAGAGATGGCCCATGTGTGTAGGAAGCACAGTTCTTTTGTTCTGAGCAAGCTCACTGTTCGGACCCCATAGGAAACACAGTAGAGTAGAAGAGTGCTCTTTTCTCAAAAGCAGAGTGTGTTTCATGTAAGGCGAGCTAGCATTTGTTTCCCAGTCCTAAATAGAGTTGAATCACATGCACTTTCTGGTCCTACGAGCAAGAGTTGTTTTCTGGTAAGGAAAGTCACTATTGCACTCCCATTGCCATATACATTGCAAATAGCACTCGCGTCTGTTCCCAGCAAGTACAGTGTATCGGACTGAAGAGGAGCTACTGTTCTTGTCAGTTTCCTAAGCAGAGTTGAACTAGATATGGCCCGTGTGTAGGAAGCACAGTTCTTTTGTTCTGAGCAAGCTCACTGTTCTGGCCCTATAGGAAACACAGTAGAGTAGAAGAGTGCTCTTTTCTCTAAAGCAGAGTGTGTTTCTTGTAAGGCAGCTAGCGTTTGATTCCCAGTCCTAAATGGAGTTGAAACACATGCAGTTTCTGGTCCTACGAGCAAGAGTGGTTTTATGGTAAGAATAGTCACTATTGCGCTGCCTTTGCCATACACAGGACAAATAGCACTGGTGTCTGTTCCCAGCAAGTACAGTGTATTGGACTAAAGGGGATCTACTGTTCTTGTCAGGTTCCTAAGCAGATTTGAAACTAGATATGCCCCGTGTGTGTAGGAAGCACAGTTCTTTGGTTCTGAGCAAGCTCACCGTTCTGGCCCTATGGGAAACACAGTAGAGTAGAAGAGTGCTCTTTTCTCAAAGGCAGAGTGTGTTTCTTGTAAGGCGAGCTAGAGTTTGTTTCCCAGTCCTAAATGGTGTTGAGTCACATGCAGTTTTTTGTCCTACGAGCAAGAGTTGTTTTATGGTAAGACGAGTCACTATTGTGCTCCCATTGAAATACACAGTGCAAATTGCACTCGCGTCTGTTCCCAGCAAGTACAGTGTATTGGACTGAATAGGATCTACTGTTCTTTTCAGTTTCCTAAACAGAGGTGAACTAGATATGGCCCATGTGTGTAGGAAGCACAGTTCTTTTGTTCTGAGCAAGCTCACTGTTTGGACCCCATAGGAAACACAGTAGAGTAGAAGAGTGCTCTTTTCTCAAAAGCAGAGTGTGTTTCATGTAAGGCGAGGTAGCGTTTGTTTCCCAGTCTTAAATGGAGTTGAATCACATGCACTTTCTGGTCTTATGAGCAAGAATTGTTTTCTGGTGAGAAAAGTCACTATTGCACTCCCTTTGCCATACACAGTACAAATAGCACTGGCGTCTGTTCCCAGCAAGTGCAGTGTATTGGACTGAAGAGGAGCTACTGTTCTTGTCAGTTTCCTAAACAGAGTTGAACTAGATATGGCCCGTGTGTGTAGGAAGCTCAGTTCTTATGTTTTGAGCAAGCTCACTGTTCTGGCCCTATATGAAACACAGTAGAGTAGAAGAGTGCTCTTTTCTCTATAGCAGAGTGTGTTTCTTGTAAGGCGAGCTAGCGTTTGTTTCTTAGTCCTAAATGGAGTTGAATCACATGCAGTTTCTGGTCCTACAAGCAAGAGTTGTTTTCTGATAAGGAAAGTCACTATTGCGCTCCCATTGCCATACACAGTGCAAATAGCACTCGCGTCTGTTCAAAGCAAGTACAGTGTATTGGACTGAAGAGGAGCTACTGTTCTTCTCAGTTTCCTAAGCAGAGTTCAACTAGATATGGTCCGTGTGTAGGAAGCACAGTTCTTTTGTTCTGAGCAAGCTCACTGTTCTGGCCCTATAGGAAACACAGTAGAGTAGAAGAGTGCTCTTTTCTCTAAAGCAGAGTGTGATTCTTGTAAGGCGAGCTAGCGTTTGTTTCCCAGTCCTAAATGGAGTTGAAACACATGCAGTTTCTGGTCCTACGAGCAAGAGTTGTTTTATGGTAAGAATAATCACTATTGCGCTGACATTGCCATACACAGGACAAATAGCCCTCGCGTCTGTTCCCAGCAAGTACAGTGTATTGGACTAAAGGGGATCTACTGTTCTTGTCAGTTTCCTAAGCAGAGTTGAACTAGATATGGCCCGTGTGTGTAGGAAGCACAGTTCTTTTGTTCAGAGCAAGCTCACTGTTCGGACCCGATAGGAAACACAGTAGAGTAGAAGAGTGAACTTTTCTCAAAAGCAGAGTGTGTTTCATATAAGGCGAGGTAGCGTTTGTTTCCCAGTCCTAAATGGAGTTGAATCACATGCAGTTTCTGGTCCTATGAGCAAGAGTTGTTTTCTGGTAAGGAAAGTCACTATTGCACTCCCATTGCCATACACAGTGCAAATAGCCCTGGCGTCTGTTCCCAGCAAGTACAGTGTATAGGACTGAAGAAGAGCTACTGTTCTTGTCAGTTTCCTAAGCAGAGTTGAACTAGATATGTCCCGTGTGTGTAGGAAGCTCAGTTCTTATGTTCTGAGCAAGCTCAATGTTCTGGTTCTTTAGGAAACACAGTAGAGTAGAAGAGTGCTCTTTTCTCAAAAGCAGAGTGTGTTTCTTAAAGGGCAAGCTAGCGTTTGATTCCCAGTCCTAAATGGAGTTGAGTCACATGCAGTTTCTGGTCCTACGAGCAAGAGTTGTTTTCTGGTAAGGAAAGTCACTAGTGTGCTCCCATTGCCATACACAGTGCAAATAGCACTCGCGTCTGTTCCCAGCAAGTACAGTGTTGGGCTGAAGATGAGCTACTGTTCTTGTCATTTTCCTAAGCAGAGTTGTACTACATATGGTCCGTGTGTGTAGGAAGCACAGTTCTTTTGTTCTGAGCAAGCTCTCACTGTTTGGACCCCATAGGAAACACAGTAGACTAGAAGAGTGCTCCTTTCTCTAAAGCAGAGTGTGTTTCTTGTAAGGCGAGCTAGCCTTTGTTTCCCATTCCTAAATGGAGTTGAAATCCATGCAGTTTCTGGTACTATGAGCAAGAGTTGTTTTCTGGTAAGGAAAGTCACTATCGCGCTGCCATTGCCATACACAGGACAAATAGCACTGGCGTCTGTTGCCAGCAAGTACAGTGTATTGGACTGAAGAGGATCTACTGTTCTTGTCAGGTTCCTAAGCAGACTTGAACTAGATATGGCCGTGTGTGTAGGAAGCACAATTTTTTTTGTTCTGAGCAAGCTCACTGTTTGGACCCCATAGGAAACACAGTAGAGTAGAAGAGTGCTCTTTTCTCAAAAGCAGACTGTGTTTCTTGTAAGGCAAGCTAGCGTTTGTTTCCCAGTCCTAAATGGTGTTGAGTCACATGCAGTTTTTTGTCCTACGAGCAAGAGTTGTTTTCTGGTAAGACGAGTCACTATTGTGCTCCCATTGCCATACACAGTGCAAATAGCACTCGCGTCTGTTCCCAGCAAGCACAGTGTATTGGACTGAATAGGATCTACTGTTCTTTTCAGTTTCCTAAGCAGAGTTTAACTAGATATGGCCCATGTGTGTAGGAAGCACAGGTCTTTTGTTCTGAACAAGCTCACTGTTTGGACTCCATATGAAAAACAGTAGAGTAGACGAGTGCTCTTTTCTCAAAAGCAGAGTGTGTTTCATATAAGGCGAGCTAGCATTTGTTTCCCAGTCCTAAATGGAGTTGAATCACATGCACTTTCTGGTCCTATGAGCAAGAGTTGTTTTCTGTTAAGGAAAGTCCCTATTGTGCTCCCATTGCCATATACAGTGCAAATAGCACTCGCGTCTGTTCCCAGCAAGTACAGTGTATCGGACTTAAGAGGAGCTACTGTTCTTGTCAGTTTCCTAAGCAGAGTTGAACTAGATATGGCCCGTGTGTAGGAAGCACTGTTCTTTTGTTCTGAGCAAGCTCACTGTTCTGGCCCTATAGGAAACACAGTAGAGTAGAAGAGTGCTCTTTTCTCTAAAACAGAGTGTGTTTCTTGTAAGGCAGCTAGCGTTTGTTTCCCAGTCCTAAATGGAGTTGAAACACATGCAGTTTCTGGTCCTACGAGCAAGAGTGGTTTTATGGTAAGAATAGTCACTATTGCGCTGCCTTTGCCATACACAGGACAAATAGCACTGGCGTCTGTTCCCAGCAAGTACAGTGTATTGGACTAAAGGGGATCTACTGTTCTTGTCAGTTTCCTAAGCAGAGTTGAACTAGATATGGCCCGTGTGGGTAGGAAGCACAGTTCTTTTGTTCTGAGCAACTCACCGTTCTGGCCCTATGGGAAACACAGTAGAGTAGAAGAGTGCTCTTTTCTCAAAGGCAGAGTGTGTTTCTTGTAAGGCGAGCTAGCGTTTGTTTCCCAGTCCTAAATGGTGTTGAGTGACATGCAGTTTTTTGTCCTACTAGCAAGAGTTGTTTTCTGGTAAGACGAGTCACTATTGTGCTCCCATTGCCATACACAGTGCAAATAGCACTCGCATCTGTTCCCAGCAAGCACAGTGTATTGGACTGAATAGGATCTACTGTTCTTTTCAGTTTCCTAAGCAGAGGTGAACTAGATATGGCCCATGTGTGTAGGAAGCACAGTTCTTTTGTTCTGAGCAAGCTCACTGTTCGGACCCCATAGGAAACACAGTAGAGTAGAAGAGTGCTCTTTTCTGAAAAGCAGAGTGTGTTTCATGTAAGGCGAGGTAGCGTTTGTTTCCCAGTCTTAAATGGAGTTGAATCACATGCACTTTCTGGTCCTATGAGCAAGAGTTGTTTTCTGGTGAGGAAAGTCCCTATTGTGCTCCCTTTGCCATACACAGTGCAAATAGCACTGGCGTCTGTTCCCAGCAAGTACAGTGTATTGGACTGAAGAGGAGCTACTGTTCTTGTCAGTTTCCTAAACAGAGTTGAACTAGATATGGCCCGTGTGTGTAGGAAGCTCAGTTCTTATGTTCTGAGCAAGCTCAATGTTCTGGTTCTTTAGGAAACACAGTAGAGTAGAAGAGTGCTCTTTTCTCAAAAGCAGAGTGTGTTTCTTAAAGGGCAAGCTAGCGTTTGATTCACAGTCCTAAATGCAGTTGAGTCACATGCAGTTTCTGGTCCTACGAGCAAGAGTTGTTTTCTGGTAAGGAAAGTCACTAGTGTGCTCCCATTGCCATACACAGTGCAAATAGCACTCGCGTCTGTTCCCAGCAAGTACAGTGTTGGGCTGAAGAGGAGCTACTGTTCTTGTCAGGTTCCTAAGCAGAGTTGTACTACATATGGTCCGTGTGTGTAGGAAGCACAGTTCTTTTGTTCTGAGCAAGCTCTCACTGTTTGGACCCCATAGGAAACACAGTAGACTAGAAGAGTGCTCCTTTCTCTAAAGCAGAGTGTGTTTCTTGTAAGGCGAGCTAGCCTTTGTTTCCCAGTCCTAAATGGAGTTGAATCCCATGCAGTTTCTGGTACTATGAGCAAGAGTTGTTTTCTGGTAAGGAAAGTCACTATCGCGCTGCCATTGCCATACACAGGACAAATAGCACTGGCGTCTGTTGCCAGCAAGTACAGTGTATTGGACTGAAGAGGATCTACTGTTCTTGTCAGGTTCCTAAGCAGACTTGAACTAGATATGGCCGTGTGTGTAGGAAGCACAATTTTTTTTGTTCTGAGCAAGCTCACTGTTTGGACCCCATAGGAAACACAGTAGAGTAGAAGAGTGCTCTTTTCTCAAAAGCAGACTGTGTTTCTTGTAAGGCGAGCTAGCGTTTGTTTCCCAGTCCTAAATGGTGTTGAGTCACATGCAGTTTTTTGTCCTACGAGCAAGAGTTGTTTTCTGGTAAGACGAGTCACTATTGTGCTCCCATTGCCATACACAGTGCAAATAGCACTCGCGTCTGTTCCCAGCAAGCACAGTGTATTGGACTGAATAGGATCTACTGTTCTTTTCAGTTTCCTAAGCAGAGGTGAACTAGATATGGCCCATGTGTGTAGGAAGCACAGTTCTTTTGTTCTGAGCAAGCTCACTGTTCGGACCCCATAGGAAACACAGTAGAGTAGAAGAGTGCTCTTTTCTGAAAAGCACAGTGTGTTTCATTTAAGGCGAGGTAGAGTTTGTTTCCCAGTCTTAAATGGAGTTGAATCACATGCACTTTCAGGTCCTATGAGCAAGAGTTGTTTTCTGGTGAGGAAAGTCACTATTGCACTCCCTTTGCTATACACAGTGCAAATAGCACTGGCATCTGTTCCCAGCAAGTACAGTGTATTGGACTGAAGAGGAGCTACTGTTCTTGTCAGTTTCCTAAACAGAGTTGAACTAGATATGGCCCGTGTGTGTAGGAAGCTCAGTTCTTATGTTTTGAGCAAGCTCACTGTTCTGGCCCTATAGGAAACACAGTAGAGTACAAGAGTGCTCTTTTCTCAATAGCAGAGTGTGTTTCTTGTAAGGCAAGCTAGCGTTTGTTTCTTAGTCCTAAATGGAGTTGAATCACATGCAGTTTCTGGTCCTACAAGCAAGAGTTGTTTTCTGGTAAGGAAAGTCACTATTGCGCTCCCATTGCCACACACACTGCAAATAGCACTCTCGTCTGTTCCCAGCAAGTACAGTGTTGGACTGAATAGGAGCTACTGTTCTTGTCAGGTTCCTAATCAGAGTTGAACTACATATGGTCCGTGTGTGTAGGAAGCACAGTTCTTTTGTTCTGAGCAAGCTCACTGTTTGGACCCCATAGGAAACACAGTAGAGTAGAAGAGTGCTCCTTTCTCTAAAGCAGAGTGTGTTTCTTGTAAGGCGAGCTAGCCTTTGTTTCCCAGTCCTAAATGGAGTTGAATCCCATGCAGTTTCTGGTACTATGAGCAAGAGTTGTTTTCTAGTAAGGAAAGTCACTATTGCGCTGCCATTGTCATACACAGGACAAATAGCACTGGCGTCTGTTGCCAGCAAGTACAGTGTATTGGACTGAAAAGGATCTACTGTTCTTGTCAGGTTCCTAAGCAGACTTGAACTAGATATGGCCGTGTGTGTAGGAAGCACAATTTTTTTTGTTCTGAGCAAGCTCACTGTTTGGACCCCATTGGAAACACAGTAGAGTAAAAGAGTGCTCTTTACTCAAAAGCAGACCGTGTTTCTTGTAAGGCAAGCTAGCGTTTGTTTCGCAGTCCTAAATGGAGTTGAATCACATGCAGTTTCTGGTCCTACGAGCAAGAGTTGTTTTCTGGTAAGGAAAGTCACTATTGTGCTCCCATTGCCATACACAGTGCAAATAGCACTCGCGTCTGTTCAAAGCAAGTATAGTGTATTGGACTGAAGAGGAGCTACTGTTCTTCTCAGTTTCCTAAGCAGAGTTGAACTAGATATGGTCCGTGTGTAGGAAGCACAGTTCTTTTGTTCTGAGCAAGCTCACCGTTCTGGCCCTATAGGAAACACAGTAGAGTAGAAGAGTGCTCTTTTCTCTAAAGCAGAGTGTGATTCTTGTAAGGCGAGCTAGCGTTTGTTTCCCAGTCCTAAATGGAGTTGAAACACATGCAGTTTCTGGTCCTATGAGCAAGAGTTGTTTTATGGTAAGAATAATCACTATTGCGCTGACATTGCCATACACAGGACAAATAGCACTGGCGTCTGTTCCCAGCAAGTACAGTGTATTGGACTAAAGGGGATCTACTGTTCTTGTCAGTTTCCTAAGCAGAGTTGAACTAGATATGGCCCGTGTGTGTAGGAAGCACAGTTCTTTTGTTCAGAGCAAGCTCACTGTTCGGACCCGATAGGAAACACAGTAGAGTAGAAGAGTGCACTTTTCTCAAAAGCAGAGTGTGTTTCATATAAGGCGAGGTAGCGTTTGTTTCCCAGTCCTAAATGGAGTTGAATCACATGCAGTTTCTGGTCCTATGAGCAAGAGTTGTTTTCTGGTAAGGAAAGTCACTATTGGACTCCCATTGCCATACACAGTGCAAATAGCCCTGGCGTCTGTTCCCAGCAAGTACAGTGTGTAGGACTGAAGAGGAGCTACTGTTCTTGTCAGTTTCCTAAGCAGAGTTGAACTAGATATGGCCCGTGTGTGTAGGAAGCTCAGTTCTTATGTTCTGAGCAAGCTCAATGTTCTGGTTCTTTAGGAAACACAGTAGAGTAGAAGAGTGCTCTTTTCTCAAAAGCAGAGTGTGTTTCTTAAAGGGCAAGCTAGCGTTTGATTCCCAGTCCTAAATGCAGTTCAGTCACATGCAGTTTCTGGTCCTACGAGCAAGAGTTGTTTTCTGGTAAGGAAAGTCACTAGTGTGCTCCCATTTTCATACACAGTGCAAATAGCACTCGCGTCTGTTCCCAGCAAGTACAGTGTTGGGCTGAAGAGGAGCTACTGTTCTTGTCAGGTTCCTAAGCAGAGTTGTACTACATATGGTCCGTGTGTGTAGGAAGCACAGTTCTTTTGTTCTGAGCAAGCTCTCACTGTTTGGACCCCATAGGAAACACAGTAGACTAGAAGAGTGCTCCTTTCTCTAAAGCAGAGTGTGTTTCTTGTAAGGCGAGCTAGCCTTTGTTTCCCAGTCCTAAATGGAGTTGAATCCCATGCAGTTTCTGGTACTATGAGCAAGAGTTGTTTTCTGGTAAGGAAAGTCACTATCGCGCTGCCATTGCCATACACAGGACAAATAGCACTGGCGTCTGTTGCCAGCAAGTACAGTGTATTGGACTGAAGAGGATCTACTGTTCTTGTCAGGTTCCTAAGCAGACTTGAACTAGATATGGCCGTGTGTGTAGGAAGCACAATTTTTTTTGTTCTGAGCAAGCTCACTGTTTGGACCCCATAGGAAACACAGTAGAGTAGAAGAGTGCTCTTTTCTCAAAAGCAGACTGTGTTTCTTGTAAGGCGAGCTAGCGTTTGTTTCCCAGTCCTAAATGGTGTTGAGTCACATGCAGTTTTTTGTCCTACGAGCAAGAGTTGTTTTCTGGTAAGACGAGTCACTATTGTGCTCCCATTGCCATACACAGTGCAAATAGCACTCGCGTCTGTTCCCAGCAAGCACAGTGTATTGGACTGAATAGGATCTACTGTTCTTTTCAGTTTCCTAAGCAGAGGTGAACTAGATATGGCCCATGTGTGTAGGAAGCACAGTTCTTTTGTTCTGAGCAAGCTCACTGTTCGGACCCCATAGGAAACACAGTAGAGTAGAAGAGTGCTCTTTTCTGAAAAGCACAGTGTGTTTCATGTAAGGCGAGGTAGCGTTTGTTTCCCAGTCTTAAATGGAGTTGAATCACATGCACTTTCTGGTCCTATGAGCAAGAGTTGTTTTCTGGTGAGGAAAGTCACTATTGCACTCCCTTTGCTATACACAGTGCAAATAGCACTGGCATCTGTTCCCAGCAAGTACAGTGTATTGGACTGAAGAGGAGCTACTGTTCTTGTCAGTTTCCTAAACAGAGTTGAACTAGATATGGCCCGTGTGTGTAGGAAGCTCAGTTCTTATGTTTTGAGCAAGCTCACTGTTCTGGCCCTATAGGAAACACAGTAGAGTACAAGAGTGCTCTTTTCTCAATAGCAGAGTGTGTTTCTTGTAAGGCAAGCTAGCGTTTGTTTCTTAGTCCTAAATGGAGTTGAATCACATGCAGTTTCTGGTCCTACAAGCAAGAGTTGTTTTCTGGTAAGGAAAGTCACTCTTGCGCTCCCATTGCCACACACACTGCAAATAGCACTCGCGTCTGTTCCCAGCAAGTACAGTGTATCAGACTTAAGAGGAGCTACTGTTCTTGTCAGTTTCCTAAGCAGAGTTGAACTAGATATGGCCCGTGTGTAGGAAGCACTGTTCTTTTGTTCTGAGCAAGCTCACTGTTCTGGCCCTATAGGAAACACAGTAGAGTAGAAGAGTGCTCTTTTCTCTAAAACAGAGTGTGTTTCTTGTAAGGCAGCTAGCGTTTGTTTCCCAGTCCTAAATGGAGTTGAAACACATGCAGTTTCTGGTCCTACGAGCAAGAGTGGTTTTATGGTAAGAATAGTCACTATTGCGCTGCCTTTGCCATACACAGGACAAATAGCACTGGCGTCTGTTCCCAGCAAGTACAGTGTATTGGACTAAAGGGGATCTACTGTTCTTGTCAGTTTCCTAAGCAGAGTTGAACTAGATATGGCCCGTGTGGGTAGGAAGCACAGTTCTTTTGTTCTGAGCAACTCACCGTTCTGGCCCTATGGGAAACACAGTAGAGTAGAAGAGTGCTCTTTTCTCAAAGGCAGAGTGTGTTTCTTGTAAGGCGAGCTAGCGTTTGTTTCCCAGTCCTAAATGGTGTTGAGTGACATGCAGTTTTTTGTCCTACTAGCAAGAGTTGTTTTCTGGTAAGACGAGTCACTATTGTGCTCCCATTGCCATACACAGTGCAAATAGCACTCGCATCTGTTCCCAGCAAGCACAGTGTATTGGACTGAATAGGATCTACTGTTCTTTTCAGTTTCCTAAGCAGAGGTGAACTAGATATGGCCCATGTGTGTAGGAAGCACAGTTCTTTTGTTCTGAGCAAGCTCACTGTTCGGACCCCATAGGAAACACAGTAGAGTAGAAGAGTGCTCTTTTCTGAAAAGCAGAGTGTGTTTCATGTAAGGCGAGGTAGCGTTTGTTTCCCAGTCTTAAATGGAGTTGAATCACATGCACTTTCTGGTCCTATGAGCAAGAGTTGTTTTCTGGTGAGGAAAGTCCCTATTGTGCTCCCTTTGCCATACACAGTGCAAATAGCACTGGCGTCTGTTCCCAGCAAGTACAGTGTATTGGACTGAAGAGGAGCTACTGTTCTTGTCAGTTTCCTAAACAGAGTTGAACTAGATATGGCCCGTGTGTGTAGGAAGCTCAGTTCTTATGTTTTGAGCAAGCTCACTGTTCTGGCCCTATATGAAACACAGTAGAGTACAAGAGTGCTCTTTTCTCTATAGCAGAGTGTGTTTCTTGTAAGGCGAGCTAGCGTTTGTTTCTTAGTCCTAAATGGAGTTGAATCACATGCAGTTTTTAGTCCTACAAGCAAGAGTTGTTTTCTGGTAAGGAAAGTCACTATTGCGCTCCCATTGCCACACACACTGCAAATAGCACTCTCGTCTGTTCCCAGCAAGTACAGTGTTGGACTGAATAGGAGCTACTGTTCTTGTCAGGTTCCTAATCAGAGTTGAACTACATATGGTCCGTGTGTGTAGGAAGCACAGTTCTTTTGTTCTGAGCAAGCTCACTGTTTGGACCCCATAGGAAAAACAGTACAGTAGAAGAGTGCACCTTTCTCTAAAGCAGAGTGTGTTTCTTGTAAGGCGAGCTAGCGTTTGTTTCCCAGTCCTAAATGGAGTTGAATCCCATGCAGTTTCTGGTACTATGAGCAAGAGTTGTTTTCTGGGAAGGAAAGTCACTATTGCCCTGCCATTGTCATACACAGGACAAATAGCACTGGCGTCTGTTCCCAGCAAGTACAGTGTACTGGACTAAAGGGGATATACTGTTCTTGTCAGTTTCCTAAGCAGAGTTGAACTAGATATGGCCCGTGTGTGTAGGAAGCACAGTTCTTTTGTTCAGAGCAAGCTCACTGTTCGGACCCGATAGGAAACACAGTAGAGTAGAAGAGTGCACTTTTCTCAAAAGCAGAGTGTGTTTCATATATAACAAGGTAGTGTTTGTTTTCCAGTCCTAAATGGAGTTGAATCACATGCAGTTTCTGGTCCTATGAGCAAGAGTTGTTTTCTAGTAAGGAAAGTCACTATTGCACTCCCATTGCCATTCACAGTGCAAATAGCCCTGGCGTCTGTTCCCAGCAAGTACAGTGTATAGGACTAAAGAGGAGCTACTGTTCTTGTCAGTTTCCTAAGCAGAGTTGAACTAGATATGGCCCGTGTGTGTAGGAAGCTCAGTTCTTATGTTCTGAGCAAGCTCAATGTTCTGGTTCTTTAGGAAACACAGTAGAGTAGAAGAGTGCTCTTTTCTCAAAAGCAGAGTGTGTTTCTTAAAGGGCAAGCTAGCGTTTGATTCCCAGTCCTAAATGCAGTTGAGTCACATGCAGTTTCTGGTCCTACGAGCAAGAGTTGTTTTCTGGTAAGGAAAGTCACTAGTGTGCTCCCATTGCCATACACAGTGCAAATAGCACTCGCGTCTGTTCCCAGCAAGTACAGTGTTGGGCTGAAGAGGAGCTACTGTTCTTGTCAGGTTCCTAAGCAGAGTTGTACTACATATGGTCCGTGTGTGTAGGAAGCACAGTTCTTTTGTTCTGAGCAAGCTCTAACTGTTTGGACCCCATAGGAAACACAGTAGACTAGAAGAGTGCTCCTTTCTCTAAAGCAGAGTGTGTTTCTTGTAAGGCGAGCTAGCCTTTGTTTCCCAGTCCTAAATGGAGTTGATTCCCATGCAGTTTCTGGTACTATGAGCAAGAGTTGTTTTCTGGTAAGGAAAGTCACTATCGCGCTGCCATTGCCATACACAGGACAAATAGCACTGGCGTCTGTTGCCAGCAAGTACAGTGTATTGGACTGAAGAGGATCTACTGTTCTTGTCAGGTTCCTAAGCAGACTTGAACTAGATATGGCCGTGTGTGTAGGAAGCACAATTTTTTTTGTTCTGAGCAAGCTCACTGTTTGGACCCCATAGGAAACACAGTAGAGTAGAAGAGTGCTCTTTTCTCAAAAGCAGACTGTGTTTCTTGTAAGGCGAGCTAGCGTTTGTTTCGCAGTCCTAAATGGAGTTGAATCACATGCAGTTTCTGGTCGTACGAGCAAGAGTTGTTTTCTGGTAAGGAAAGTCACTATTGCGCTCCCATTGCCATATACAGTGCAAATAGCACTCGCGTCTGTTCAAAGCAAGTACAGTGTATTGGACTGAAGAGGAGCTACTGTTCTTCTCAGTTTCCTAAGCAGAGTTGAACTAGATATGGTCCGTGTGTAGGAAGCACAGTTCTTTTGCTCTGAGCAAGCTCACCGTTCTGGCCCTATAGGAAACACAGTAGAGTAGAAGAGTGCTCTTTTCTCTAAAGCAGAGTGTGATTCTTGTAAGGCGAGCTAGCGTTTGTTTCCCAGTCCTAAATGGAGTTGAAACACATGCAGTTTCTGGTCCTACGAGCAAGAATTGTTTAATGGTAAGAATAATCACTATTGCGCTGACATTGCCATACACAGGACAAATAGCACTGGCGTCTGTTCCCAGCAAGTACAGTGTATTGGACTAAAGGGGATCTACTGTTCTTGTCAGTTTCCTAAGCAGAGTTGAACTAGATATGGCCCGTGTGTGTAGGAAGCACAGTTCTTTTGTTCAGAGCAAGCTCACTGTTCGGACCCGATAGGAAACACAGTAGAGTAGAAGAGTGCACTTTTCTCAAAAGCAGAGTGTGTTTCATATAAGGCGAGGTAGCGTTTGTTTCCCAGTCCTAAATGGAGTTGAATCACATGCAGTTTCTGGTCCTATGAGCAAGAGTTGTTTTCTGGTAAGGAAAGTCACTATTGGACTCCCATTGCCATACACAGTGCAAATAGCCCTGGCGTCTGTTCCCAGCAAGTACAGTGTGTAGGACTGAAGAGGAGCTACTGTTCTTGTCAGTTTCCTAGGCAGAGTTGAACTAGATGTGGCCCGTGTGTGTAGGAAGCTCAGTTCTTATGTTCTGAGCAAGCTCAATGTTCTGGTTCTTTAGGAAACACAGTAGAGTAGAAGAGTGCTCTTTTCTCAAAAGCAGAGTGTGTTTCTTAAAGGGCAAGCTAGCGTTTGATTCCCAGTCCTAAATGCAGTTCAGTCACATGCAGTTTCTGGTCCTACGAGCAAGAGTTGTTTTCTGGTAAGGAAAGTCACTAGTGTGCTCCCATTTTCATACACAGTGCAAATAGCACTCGCGTCTGTTCCCAGCAAGTACAGTGTTGGGCTGAAGAGGAGCTACTGTTCTTGTCAGGTTCCTAAGCAGAGTTGTACTACATATGGTCCGTGTGTGTAGGAAGCACAGTTCTTTTGTTCTGAGCAAGCTCTCACTGTTTGGACCCCATAGGAAACACAGTAGACTAGAAGAGTGCTCCTTTCTCTAAAGCAGAGTGTGTTTCTTGTAAGGCGAGCTAGCCTTTGTTTCCCAGTCCTAAATGGAGTTGAATCCCATGCAGTTTCTGGTACTATGAGCAAGAGTTGTTTTCTGGTAAGGAAAGTCACTATCGCGCTGCCATTGCCATACACAGGACAAATAGCACTGGCGTCTGTTGCCAGCAAGTACAGTGTATTGGACTGAAGAGGATCTACTGTTCTTGTCAGGTTCCTAAGCAGACTTGAACTAGATATGGCCGTGTGTGTAGGAAGCACAATTTTTTTTGTTCTGAGCAAGCTCACTGTTTGGACCCCATAGGAAACACAGTAGAGTAGAAGAGTGCTCTTTTCTCAAAAGCAGACTGTGTTTCTTGTAAGGCGAGCTAGCGTTTGTTTCCCAGTCCTAAATGGTGTTGAGTCACATGCAGTTTTTTGTCCTACGAGCAAGAGTTGTTTTCTGGTAAGACGAGTCACTATTGTGCTCCCATTGCCATACACAGTGCAAATAGCACTCGCGTCTGTTCCCAGCAAGCACAGTGTATTGGACTGAATAGGATCTACTGTTCTTTTCAGTTTCCTAAGCAGAGGTGAACTAGATATGGCCCATGTGTGTAGGAAGCACAGTTCTTTTGTTCTGAGCAAGCTCACTGTTCGGACCCCATAGGAAACACAGTAGAGTAGAAGAGTGCTCTTTTCTGAAAAGCACAGTGTGTTTCATATAAGGCGAGGTAGCGTTTGTTTCCCAGTCTTAAATGGAGTTGAATCACATGCACTTTCTGGTCCTATGAGCAAGAGTTGTTTTCTGGTGAGGAAAGTCACTATTGCACTCCCTTTGCTATACACAGTGCAAATAGCACTGGCATCTGTTCCCAGCAAGTACAGTGTATTGGACTGAAGAGGAGCTACTGTTCTTGTCAGTTTCCTAAACAGAGTTGAACTAGATATGGCCCGTGTGTGTAGGAAGCTCAGTTCTTATGTTTTGAGCAAGCTCACTGTTCTGGCCCTATAGGAAACACAGTAGAGTACAAGAGTGCTCTTTTCTCAATAGCAGAGTGTGTTTCTTGTAAGGCAAGCTAGCGTTTGTTTCTTAGTCCTAAATGGAGTTGAATCACATGCAGTTTCTGGTCCTACAAGCAAGAGTTGTTTTCTGGTAAGGAAAGTCACTATTGCGCTCCCATTGCCACACACACTGCAAATAGCACTCTCGTCTGTTCCCAGCAAGTACAGTGTTGGACTGAATAGGAGCTACTGTTCTTGTCAGGTTCCTAATCAGAGTTGAACTACATATGGTCCGTGTGTGTAGGAAGCACAGTTCTTTTGTTCTGAGCAAGCTCACTGTTTGGACCCCATAGGAAACACAGTAGAGTAGAAGAGTGCTCCTTTCTCTAAAGCAGAGTGTGTTTCTTGTAAGGCGAGCTAGCCTTTGTTTCCCAGTCCTAAATGGAGTTGAATCCCATGCAGTTTCTGGTACTATGAGCAAGAGTTGTTTTCTAGTTAGGAAAGTCACTATTGCGCTGCCATTGTCATACACAGGACAAATAGCACTGGCGTCTGTTGCCAGCAAGTACAGTGTATTGGACTGAAAAGGATCTACTGTTCTTGTCAGGTTCCTAAGCAGACTTGAACTAGATATGGCCGTGTGTGTAGGAAGCACAGTTTTTTTTGTTCTGAGCAAGCTCACTGTTTGGACCCCATTGGAAACACAGTAGAGTAAAAGAGTGCTCTTTACTCAAAAGCAGACCGTGTTTCTTGTAAGGCAAGCTAGCGTTTGTTTCGCAGTCCTAAATGGAGTTGAATCACATGCAGTTTCTGGTCCTACGAGCAAGAGTTGTTTTCTGGTAAGGAAAGTCACTATTGTGCTCCCATTGCCATACACAGTGCAAATAGCACTCGCGTCTGTTCAAAGCAAGTATAGTGTATTGGACTGAAGAGGAGCTACTGTTCTTCTCAGTTTCCTAAGCAGAGTTGAACTAGATATGGTCCGTGTGTAGGAAGCACAGTTCTTTTGTTCTGAGCAAGCTCACCGTTCTGGCCCTATAGGAAACACAGTAGAGTAGAAGAGTGCTCTTTTCTCTAAAGCAGAGTGTGATTCTTGTAAGGCGAGCTAGCGTTTGTTTCCCAGTCCTAAATGGAGTTGAAACACATGCAGTTTCTGGTCCTATGAGCAAGAGTTGTTTTATGGTAAGAATAATCACTATTGCGCTGACATTGCCATACACAGGACAAATAGCACTGGCGTCTGTTCCCAGCAAGTACAGTGTATTGGACTAAAGGGGATCTACTGTTCTTGTCAGTTTCCTAAGCAGAGTTGAACTAGATATGGCCCGTGTGTGTAGGAAGCACAGTTCTTTTGTTCAGAGCAAGCTCACTGTTCGGACCCGATAGGAAACACAGTAGAGTAGAAGAGTGCACTTTTCTCAAAAGCAGAGTGTGTTTCATATAAGGCGAGGTAGCGTTTGTTTCCCAGTCCTAAATGGAGTTGAATCACATGCAGTTTCTGGTCCTATGAGCAAGAGTTGTTTTCTGGTAAGGAAAGTCACTATTGGACTCCCATTGCCATACACAGTGCAAATAGCCCTGGCGTCTGTTCCCAGCAAGTACAGTGTGTAGGACTGAAGAGGAGCTACTGTTCTTGTCAGTTTCCTAAGCAGAGTTGAACTAGATATGGCCCGTGTGTGTAGGAAGCTCAGTTCTTATGTTCTGAGCAAGCTCAATGTTCTGGTTCTTTAGGAAACACAGTAGAGTAGAAGAGTGCTCTTTTCTCAAAAGCAGAGTGTGTTTCTTAAAGGGCAAGCTAGCGTTTGATTCCCAGTCCTAAATGCAGTTCAGTCACATGCAGTTTCTGGTCCTACGAGCAAGAGTTGTTTTCTGGTAAGGAAAGTCACTAGTGTGCTCCCATTTTCATACACAGTGCAAATAGCACTCGCGTCTGTTCCCAGCAAGTACAGTGTTGGACTGAAGAGGAGCTACTGTTCTTGTCAGGTTCCTAAGCAGAGTTGAACTACATATGGTCCGTGTGTGTAGGAAGCACAGTTCTTTTGTTCTGAGCAAGCTCACTGTTGGGACCCCATAGGAAACACAGTAGAGTAGAAGAGTGCTCCTTTCTCTAAAGCAGAGTGTGTTTCTTGTAAGGCGAGCTAGCCTTTGTTTCCCAGTCCTAAATGGAGTTGAATCCCATGCAGTTTCTGGTACTATGAGCAAGAGTTGTTTTCTGGTAAGGAAAGTCACTATTGCCCTGCCATTGTCATACACAGGACAAATAGCACTGGCGTCTGTTGCCAGCAAGTACAGTGTATTGGACTGAAAAGGATCTACTGTTCTTGTCAGGTTCCTAAGCAGACTTGAACTAGATATGGCAGTGTGTGTAGGAAGCACAGTTTTTTTTTGTTCTGAGCAAGCTCACTGTTTGGACCCCATAGGAAACACAGTAGAGTAGAAGAGTGCTCTTTACTCAAAAGCAGACTGTGTTTCTTGTAAGGCGAGCTAGCGTTTGTTTCCCAGTCCTAAATGGAGTTGAATCACATGCAGTTTCTGGTCGTACGAGCAAGAGTTGTTTTCTGGTAAGGAAAGTCACTATTGCGCTCCCATTGCCATACACAGTGCAAATAGCACTCGCGTCTGTTCAAAGCAAGTACTGTGTATTGGACTGAAGAGGAGCTACTGTTCTTCTCAGTTTCCTAAGCAGAGTTGAACTAGATATGGTCCGTGTGTAGGAAGCACTGTTCTTTTGTTCTGAGCAAGCTCACCGTTCTGGCCCTATAGGAAATACAGTATAGTAGAAGAGTGCTCTTTTCTCTAAAGCAGAGTGTGATTCTTGTAAGGCGAGCTAGCGTTTGTTTCCCAGTCCTAAATGGAGTTGAAACACATGCAGTTTCTGGTCCTACGAGCAAGAGTTGTTTTATGGTAAGAATAGTCACTATTGCGCTGACATTGCCATACACAGGACAAATAGCACTGGCGTCTGTTCCCAGCAAGTACAGTGTATTGGACTAAAGGGGATCTACTGTTCTTGTCAGTTTCCTAAGCAGAGTTGAACTAGATATGGCCGTGTGTGTAGGAAGCACAGTTCTTTTGTTCTGAGAAAGCTCAATGTTCAGACCCGATAGGAAACACAGTAGAGTAGAAGAGTGCACTTTTCTCAAAAGCAGAGTGTGTTTCATATAAGGCGAGGTAGCGTTTGTTTCCCAGTCCTAAATGGAGTTGAATCACATGCAGTTTCTGGTCCTATGAGCAAGAGTTGTTTTCTGGTAAGGAAAGTCACTATTGCACTCCCATTGCCATACACAGTGCAAATAGCCCTGGCGTCTGTTCCCAGCAAGTACAGTGTATCGGAATGAAGAGGAGCTACTGTTCTTGTCAGTTTCCTAAGCAGAGTTGAACTAGATATGGCCTGTGTGTGTAGGAAGCTCAGTTCTTATGTTCTGAGCAAGCTCAATGTTCTGGTTCTTTAGGAAACACAGTAGAGTAGAAGAGTGCTCTTTTCTCAAAAGCAGAGTGTGTTTCTTAAAGGGCAAGCCAGTGTTTGTTTCCTAGTCCTAAATGGAGTTGAATCACATGCAGTTTCTGGTCCTACGAGCAAGAGTTGTTTTCTGGTAAGGAAAGTCACTATTGCGCTCCCATTGCCATACACAGTGCAAATAGCACTCGCGTCTGTTCCCAGCAAGTACAGTGTTGGGCTGAAGAGGAGCTACTGTTCTTGTCAGGTTCCTAAGCAGTGTTGTACTACATATGGTCCGTGTGTGTAGGAAGCACAGTTCTTTTGTTCTGAGCAAGCTCACCGTTCTGGCCCTATGGGTAACACAGTAGAGAAGAAGAGTGCTCTTTTCTCAAAAGCAGAGTGTGTTTCTTGTAAGGCAAGCTAGCGTTTTTTCCCAGTCCTAAATGGAGTTGAATCACATGCAGTTTCTGGTCCTACAAGCAAGAGTTGTTTTCTGTTAAGGAAAGTCACTATTGCGCTCCCATTGACATACACAGTGCAAATAGCACTCGCGTCTGATCCCAGCAGGTACAGTGTATCAGACTAAAGAGGAGCTACTGTTCTTGTCAGTTTCATAAGCAGAGTTGAACTAGATATGCCCCGTGTGTGTAGGAAGCACAGTTATTATGTTCTGAGCAAGCTCATTTTTCTAGCCCTATGGGAAACACAGTAGAGTAGAAGAGTGCTCTTTTCTCAAAAGCAGAGTGTGTTTCTTAAAGGGCAAGCTAGCGTTTGATTCCCAGTCCTAAAAGGAGTTGAGTCACATGCAGTTTCTGGTCCTACGAGCAAGAGTTGTTTTCTGGTAAGGAAAGTCACTAGTGTGCTCCCATTGCCATACACAGTGCAAATAGCACTCGCGTCTGTTCCCAGCAAGTACAGTGTTGGGCTGAAGAGGATCTACTGTTCTTGTCAGGTTCCTAAGCAGAGTTGTACTACATATGGTCCGTGTGTGTAGGAAGCACAGTTCTTTTGTTCTGAGCAAGCTCTCACTGTTTGGACCCCATAGGAAACACAGTAGACTAGAAGAGTGCTCCTTTCTCTAAAGCAGAGTGTGTTTCTTGTAAGGCGAGCTAGCCTTTGTTTCCCAGTCCTAAATGGAGTTGAATCCAATGCAGTTTCTGGTACTATGAGCAAGAGTTGTTTTCTGGTAAGGAAAGTCACTATCGCGCTGCCATTGCCATACACAGGACAAATAGCACTGGCGTCTGTTGCCAGCAAGTACAGTGTATTGGACTGAAGAGGATCTACTGTTCTTGTCAAGTTCCTAAGCAGACTTGAACTAGATATGGCTGTGTGTGTAGGAAGCACAATTTTTTTTGTTCTGAGCAAGCTCACTGTTTGGACCCCATAGGAAACACAGTAGAGTACAAGAGTGCTCTTTTCTCTAAAGCAGAGTGTGTTTCTTGTAGGGCAAGCTAGCGTTTGTTTCCCAGTCCTAAATGGAGTTGAATCACATGCAGTTTCTGGTCTTACGAACAAGAGTTGTTTTCTGGTAAGGAAAGTCACTATTGTGCTCCCATTGCCATACACAGTGCAAATAGCACTCGCGTCTGTTCCCAGCAAGTACAGTGTTGGACTGAAGAGGAGCTACTGTTCTTGTCAGGTTCCTAAGCAGAGTTGAACTACATATGGTCCGTGTGTGTAGGAAGCACAGTTCTTTTGTTCTGAGCAAGCTCTCACTGTTTGGACCCCATAGGAAACACAGTAGACTAGAAGAGTGCTCCTTTCTCTAAAGCAGAGTGTGTTTCTTGTAAGGCGAGCTAGCCTTTGTTTCCCAGTCCTAAATGGAGTTGAATCCAATGCAGTTTCTGGTACTATGAGCAAGAGTTGTTTTCTGGTAAGGAAAGTCACTATCGCGCTGCCATTGCCATACACAGGACAAATAGCACTGGCGTCTGTTGCCAGCAAGTACAGTGTATTGGACTGAAGAGGATCTACTGTTCTTGTCAGGTTCCTAAGCAGACTTGAACTAGATATATCTGTGTGTGCAGGAAGCACAATTTTTTTTGTTCTGAGCAAGCTCACTGTTTGGACCCCATAGGAAACACAGTAGAGTACAAGAGTGCTCTTTTCTCTAAAGCAGAGTGTGTTTCTTGTAGGGCAAGCTAGCGTTTGTTTCCCAGTCCTAAATGGAGTTGAATCACATGCAGTTTCTGGTCTTACGAACAAGAGTTGTTTTCTGGTAAGGAAAGTCACTATTGTGCTCCCATTGCCATACACAGTGCAAATAGCACTCGCGTCTGTTCCCAGCAAGTACAGTGTTGGACTGAAGAGGAGCTACTGTTCTTGTCAGGTTCCTAAGCAGAGTTGAACTACATATGGTCCGTGTGTGTAGGAAGCACAGTTCTTTTGTTCTGAGCAAGCTCACTGTTTGGACCCCATAGGAAACACAGTAGAGTAGAAGAGTGCTCCTTTCTCTAAAGCAGAGTGTGTTTCTTGTAAGGCGAGCTAGCCTTTGTTTCCCAGTCCTAAATGGAGTTGAATCCCATGCAGTTTCTGGTACTATGAGCAAGAGTTGTTTTCTGGTAAGGAAAGTCACTATTGCCCTGCCATTGTCATACACAGGACAAATAGCACTGGCGTCTGTTGCCAGCAAGTACAGTGTATTGGACTGAAAAGGATCTACTGTTCTTGTCAGGTTCCTAAGCAGACTTGAACTAGATATGGCCGTGTGTGTAGGAAGCACAGTTTTTTTTGTTCTGAGCAAGCTCACTGTTTGGACCCCATAGGAAACACAGTAGAGTAGAAGAGTGCTCTTTACTCAAAAGCAGACTGTGTTTCTTGTAAGGCGAGCTAGCGTTTGTTTCCCAGTCCTAAATGGAGTTGAATCACATGCAGTTTCTGGTCGTACGAGCAAGAGTTGTTTTCTGGTAAGGAAAGTCACTATTGCGCTCCCATTGCCATACACAGTGCAAATAGCACTCGCGTCTGTTCAAAGCAAGTACTGTGTATTGGACTGAAGAGGAGCTACTGTTCTTCTCAGTTTCCTAAGCAGAGTTGAACTAGATATGGCCCGTGTGTGTAGGAAGCTCAGTTCTTATGTTCTGAGCAAGCTCAATGTTCTGGTTCTTTAGGAAACACAGTAGAGTAGAAGAGTGCTCTTTTCTCAAAAGCAGAGTGTGTTTCTTAAAGGGCAAGCCAGCGTTTGTTTCCTAGTCCTAAATGGAGTTGAATCACATGCAGTTTCTGGTCCTACGAGCAAGAGTTGTTTTATGGTAAGGAAAGTCACTAGTGCGCTCCCATTGCCATACACAGTGCAAATAGCACTCGCGTCTGTTCCCAGCAAGTACAGTGTTGGGCTGAAGAGGAGCTACTGTTCTTGTCAGGTTCCTAAGCAGTGTTGTACTACATATGGTCCGTGTGTGTAGGAAGCACAGTTCTTTTGTTCTGAGCAAGCTCACCGTTCTGGCCCTATGGGTAACACAGTAGAGTAGAAGAGTGCTCTTTTCTCAAAAGCAGAGTGTGTTTCTTGTAAGGCAAGCTAGCGTTTTTTCCCAGTCCTAAATGGAGTTGAATCACATGCAGTTTCTGGTCCTACAAGCAAGAGTTGTTTTCTGTTAAGGAAAGTCACTATTGCGCTCCCATTGACATACACAGTGCAAATAGCACTCGCGTCTGATCCCAGCAGGTACAGTGTATCAGACTGAAGAGGAGCTACTGTTCTTGTCAGTTTCATAAGCAGAGTTGAACTAGATATGCCCGTGTGTGTAGGAAGCACAGTTATTATGTTCTGAGCAAGCTCATTTTTCTAGCCCTATGGGAAACACAGTAGAGTAGACGAGTGTTCTTTTCTCAAAAGCAGAGTGTGTTTCTCGTAAGGCGAGCTAGAGTTTGATTTCCAGGCCTAAAGGTAGTTGAGTCACATGCAGTTTTTTGTCCTATGAGCAAGAGTTGTTTTCTGGTAAGATGAGTCACTATTGTGCTCCAATTGCCCTACACAGTACAAATAGCACTCGCGGCTGTTCCCAGCAAGTACAGTGTATTGGACTGAAGAGGATCTACTGTTTTTTTTCAGTTTTCTAAGCAGAGTTGAACTAGATATGGCCCATGTGTGTAGGAAGCACAGTTCTTTTGTTCTGAGCAAGCTCACTGTTTGGACCCCATAGGAAACACTGTAGACTAGAAGAGTGCTCCTTTCTCTAAAGCAGAGTGTGTTTCTTGTAAGGCGAGCTAGCGTTTATTTCCCAGTCCTAAATGGAGTTGAATCCCATGAAGTTTCTGGTACTATGAGCAAGAGTTGTTTTCTGGTAAGGAAAGTCACTATTGCGCTGCCATTGCCATAAACAGGACAAATAGCACTGGCGTCTGTTGCCAGCAAGTACAGTGTATTGGACTAAAGAGGATCTACTGTTCTTGTCAGGTTCCTAAGCAGACTTGAACTAGATATGGCCGTGTGTATAGGAAGCACAATTTTTTTTGTTCTAAGCAAGCTCACTGTTTGGACCCCATAAGAAACACAGTAGAGTAGAAGAGTGCTCTTTTCTCAAAAGCAGACTGTGTTTCTTGTAAGGCGAGCTAGTGTTTGTTTCCCAGTCCTAAATGGAGTTGAATCACATGCAGTTTCTGGTCTTACGAACAAGAGTTGTTTTCTGGTAAGGAAAGTCACTATTGCGCTCCCATTGCCATACACAGTGCAAATAGCACTCGCGTCTGTTCCCAGCAAGTACAGTGTTGGACTGAAGAGGAGCTACTCTTCTTGTCAGGTTCCTAAGCAGAGTTGAACTACATATGGTCCGTGTGTGGAGGAAGCACAGTTCTTTTGTTCTGAGCAAGCTCACTGTTTGGACACCATAGGAAACACAGTAGACTATATGAGTGCTCCTTTCTCTAAAGCAGAGTGTGTTTCTTGTAAGGCGAGCTAGTGTTTGTTTGTCAGTCCTAAATGGAGTTTAATCCCATGCAGTTTCTGGTACTATGAGCAAGAGTTGTTTTCAGGTAAGGAAAGTCACTATTGTGCTGCCTTGCCATACACATTGCAAATAGCACTGGCGTCTGTTCCCAGCAAGTACAGTGTATTGGACTGAAGGGGAGCTACTGTTCTGGTCAGGTTCCTAAGCAGACTTGAACTAGATATGGCCGTGTGTATAGGAAGCACAATTTTTTTTGTTCTGAGCAAGCTCACTGTTTGGACCCCATAGGAAACACAGTAGAGTAGAAGAGTGCTCTTTTCTCGAAAGCAGACTGTGTTTCTTGTAAGGCGAGCTAGAGTTTGTTTCAAAGTCCTAAATGTAGTTGAATCAAATGCAGTTTTTTGTCCTATGAGCAAGAGTTGTTTTCTGGTAAGACGAGACACTATTGTGGTCCAATTGCCCTACACAGTGCAAATAGCACTCGCGTCTGTTCCCAGCAAGTACAGTGTATTGGACTGAAGAGGATCTACTGTTCTTTTTAGTTTCCTAAGCAGAGTTGAACTAGATATGGCCCATGTGTGTAGGAAGCACAGTTCTTTTGTTCTGAGCAAGCTCTCACTGTTTGGACCCCATAGGAAACACAGTAGACTAGAAGAGTGCTCCTTTCTCTAAAGCAGAGTGTGTTTCTTGTAAGGCGAGCTAGCCTTTGTTCCCCAGTCCTAAATGGAGTTGAATCCAATGCAGTTTCTGGTACTATGAGCAAGAGTTGTTTTCTGGTAAGGAAAGTCACTATCGCGCTGCCATTGCCATACACAGGACAAATAGCACTGGCGTCTGTTGCCAGCAAGTACAGTGTATTGGACTGAAGAGGATCTACTGTTCTTGTCAGGTTCCTAAGCAGACTTGAACTAGATATGGCTGTGTGTGCAGGAAGCACAATTTTTTTTGTTCTGAGCAAGCTCACTGTTTGGACCCCATAGGAAACACAGTAGAGTACAAGAGTGCTCTTTTCTCTAAAGCAGAGTGTGTTTCTTGTAGGGCAAGCTAGCGTTTGTTTCCCAGTCCTAAATGGAGTTGAATCACATGCAGTTTCTGGTCTTACGAACAAGAGTTGTTTTCTGGTAAGGAAAGTCACTATTGTGCTCCCATTGCCATACACAGTGCAAATAGCACTCGCGTCTGTTCCCAGCAAGTACAGTGTTGGACTGAAGAGGAGCTACTGTTCTTGTCAGGTTCCTAAGCAGAGTTGAACTACATATGGTCCGTGTGTGTAGGAAGCACAGTTCTTTTGTTCTGAGCAAGCTCACTGTTTGGACCCCATAGGAAACACAGTAGAGTAGAAGAGTGCTCCTTTCTCTAAAGCAGAGTGTGTTTCTTGTAAGGCGAGCTAGCCTTTGTTTCCCAGTCCTAAATGGAGTTGAATCCCATGCAGTTTCTGGTACTATGAGCAAGAGTTGTTTTCTGGTAAGGAAAGTCACTATTGCCCTGCCATTGTCATACACAGGACAAATAGCACTGGCGTCTGTTGCCAGCAAGTACAGTGTATTGGACTGAAAAGGATCTACTGTTCTTGTCAGGTTCCTAAGCAGACTTGAACTAGATATGGCCGTGTGTGTAGGAAGCACAGTTTTTTTTGTTCTGAGCAAGCTCACTGTTTGGACCCCATAGGAAACACAGTAGAGTAGAAGAGTGCTCTTTACTCAAAAGCAGACTGTGTTTCCTGTAAGGCGAGCTAGCGTTTGTTTCCCAGTCCTAAATGGAGTTGAATCACATGCAGTTTCTGGTCGTACGAGCAAGAGTTGTTTTCTGGTAAGGAAAGTCACTATTGCGCTCCCATTGCCATACACAGTGCAAATAGCACTCGCGTCTGTTCAAAGCAAGTACTGTGTATTGGACTGAAGAGGAGCTACTGGTCTTCTCAGTTTCCTAAGCAGAGTTGAACTAGATATGGTCCGTGTGTAGGAAGCACAGTTCTTTTGTTCTGAGCAAGCTCACCGTTCTGGCCCTATAGGTAATACAGTATAGTAGAAGAGTGCTCTTTTCTCTAAAGCAGAGTGTGATTCTTGTAAGGCGAGCTAGCGTTTGTTTCCCAGTCCTAAATGGAGTTGAAACACATGCAGTTTCTGGTCCTACGAGCAAGAGTTGTTTTATGGTAAGAATAGTCACTATTGCGCTGCCATTGCCATACACAGGACAAATAGCACTGGCGTCTGTTCCCAGCAAGTACAGTGTATTGGACTAAAGGGGATCTACTGTTCTTGTCAGTTTCCTAAGCAGAGTTGAACTAGATATGGCCCGTGTGTGTAGGAAGCACATTTCTTTTGTTCTGAGAAAGCTCAATGTTCAGACCCGATAGGAAACACAGTAGAGTAGAAGAGTGCACTTTTCTCAAAAGCAGAGTGTGTTTCATATAAGGCGAGGTAGCGTTTGTTTCCCAGTCCTAAATGGAGTTGAATCACATGCAGTTTCTGGTCCTATGAGCAAGAGTTGTTTTCTGGTAAGGAAAGTCACTATTGCACTCCCATTGCCATACACAGTGCAAATAGCCCTGGCGTCTGTTCCCAGCAAGTACAGTGTATCGGAATGAAGAGGAGCTACTGTTCTTGTCAGTTTCCTAAGCAGAGTTGAACTAGATATGGCCCGTGTGTGTAGGAAGCTCAGTTCTTATGTTCTGAGCAAGCTCAATGTTCTGGTTCTTTAGGAAACACAGGAGAGTAGAAGAGTGCTCTTTTCTCAAAAGCAGAGTGTGTTTCTTAAAGGGCAAGCCAGCGTTTGTTTCCTAGTCCTAAATGGAGTTGAATCACATGCAGTTTCTGGTCCTACGAGCAAGAGTTGTTTTATGGTAAGGAAAGTCACTAGTGCGCTGCCATTGCCATACACAGTGCAAATAGCACTCGCGTCTGTTCCCAGCAAGTACAGTGTTGGGCTGAAGAGGAGCTACTGTTCTTGTCAGGTTCCTAAGCAGTGTTGTACTACATATGGTCCGTGTGTGTAGGAAGCACAGTTCTTTTGTTCTGAGCAAGCTCACCGTTCTGGCCCTATGGGTAACACAGTAGAGTAGAAGAGTGCTCTTTTCTCAAAAGCAGAGTGTGTTTCTTGTAAGGCAAGCTAGCGTTTTTTCCCAGTCCTAAATGGAGTTGAATCACATGCAGTTTCTGGTCCTACAAGCAAGAGTTGTTTTCTGTTAAGGAAAGTCACTATTGCGCTCCCATTGACATACACAGTGCAAATAGCACTCGCGTCTGATCCCAGCAGGTACAGTGTATCAGACTGAAGAGGAGCTACTGTTCTTGTCAGTTTCATAAGCAGAGTTGAACTAGATATGCCCGTGTGTGTAGGAAGCACAGTTATTATGTTCTGATCAAGCTCATTTTTCTAGCCCTATGGGAAACACAGTAGAGTAGACGAGTGTTCTTTTCTCAAAAGCAGAGTGTGTTTCTCGTAAGGCGAGCTAGAGTTTGATTTCCAGGCCTAAAGGTAGTTGAGTCACATGCAGTTTTTTGTCCTATGAGCAAGAGTTGTTTTCTGGTAAGATGAGTCACTATTGTGCTCCAATTGCCCTACACAGTACAAATAGCACTCGCGTCTGTTCCCAGCAAGTACAGTGTATTGGACTGAAGAGGATCTACTGTTTTTTTTTCAGTTTTCTAAGCAGAGTTGAACTAGATATGGCCCATGTGTGTAGGAAGCACAGTTCTTTTGTTCTGAGCAAGCTCACTGTTTGGACCCCATAGGAAACACTGTAGACTAGAAGAGTGCTCCTTTCTCTAAAGCAGAGTGTGTTTCTTGTAAGGCGAGCTAGCGTTTATTTCCCAGTCCTAAATGGAGTTGAATCCCATGAAGTTTCTGGTACTATGAGCAAGAGTTGTTTTCTGGTAAGGAAAGTCACTATTGCGCTGCCATTGCCATAAACAGGACAAATAGCACTGGCGTCTGTTGCCAGCAAGTACAGTGTATTGGACTAAAGAGGATCTACTGTTCTTGTCAGGTTCCTAAGCAGACTTGAACTAGATATGGCCGTGTGTATAGGAAGCACAATTTTTTTTGTTCTAAGCAAGCTCACTGTTTGGACCCCATAAGAAACACAGTAGAGTAGAAGAGTGCTCTTTTCTCAAAAGCAGACTGTGTTTCTTGTAAGGCGAGCTAGTGTTTGTTTCCCAGTCCTAAATGGAGTTGAATCACATGCAGTTTCTGGTCTTACGAACAAGAGTTGTTTTCTGGTAAGGAAAGTCACTATTGCGCTCCCATTGCCATACACAGTGCAAATAGCACTCGCGTCTGTTCCCAGCAAGTACAGTGTTGGACTGAAGAGGAGCTACTCTTCTTGTCAGGTTCCTAAGCAGAGTTGAACTACATATGGTCCGTGTGTGGAGGAAGCACAGTTCTTTTGTTCTGAGCAAGCTCACTGTTTGGACACCATAGGAAACACAGTAGACTATATGAGTGCTCCTTTCTCTAAAGCAGAGTGTGTTTCTTGTAAGGCGAGCTAGTGTTTGTTTGTCAGTCCTAAATGGAGTTTAATCCCATGCAGTTTCTGGTACTATGAGCAAGAGTTGTTTTCAGGTAAGGAAAGTCACTATTGTGCTGCCTTGCCATACACATTGCAAATAGCACTGGCGTCTGTTCCCAGCAAGTACAGTGTATTGGACTGAAGAGGAGCTACTGTTCTGGTCAGGTTCCTAAGCAGACTTGAACTAGATATGGCCGTGTGTATAGGAAGCACAATTTTTTTTGTTCTGAGCAAGCTCACTGTTTGGACCCCATAGGAAACACAGTAGAGTAGAAGAGTGCTCTTTTCTCGAAAGCAGACTGCGTTTCTTGTAAGGCGAGCTAGAGTTTGTTTCAAAGTCCTAAATGTAGTTGAATCAAATGCAGTTTTTTGTCCTATGAGCAAGAGTTGTTTTCTGGTAAGACGAGACACTATTGTGGTCCAATTGCCCTACACAGTGCAAATAGCACTCGCGTCTGATCCCAGCAAGTACAGTGTATTGGACTGAAGAGGATCTACTGTTCTTTTTAGTTTCCTAAGCAGAGTTGAACTAGATATGGCCCATGTGGGTAGGAAGCACAGTTCTTTTGTTCTGAGCAAGCTCACTGTTTGGACCCCATAGGAAACACAGTAGAGTAGAAGAGTGCTCTTTTCTCTAAAGCAGAGTGTGTTTCTTGTAGGGCATACTAGCGTTTGTTTCCTAGTCCTAAATGGAGTTGAATCCCGTGAAGTTTCTGGTACTATGAGCAAGAATTGTTTTCTGGTAAGGAAAGTCACTATTGCGCTGCCTTTGCCATAAACAGGACAAATAGCACTGGAGTCTGTTGCCAGCAAGTACAGTGTATTGGACTGAAGAGTATCTACTGTTCTTGTCAGGTTCCTAAGCAGACTTGAACTAGATATGGCCGTGTGTATAGGAAGCACAATTTTTTTTTGTTCTGAGCAAGCTCACTGTTTGGACCCCATAGGAAACACAGTAGAGTAGAAGAGTGCTCTTTTCTCAAAAGCAGACTGTGTATCTTGTAAGGCAAGCTAGCGTTTGTTTCCCAGTCCTAAATGGAGTTGAATCACATGCAGTTTCTGGTCCTATGAGCAAGAGTTGTTTTCTGGTGAGGAAAGTCACTATTGCACTCCCATTGCCATACACAGTGCAAATAGCACTGGCGTCTGTTCCCAGCAAGTACAGTGTATCGGACTGAAGAGGAGCTACTGTTCTTGTCAGTTTCCTAAGCAGAGTTGAACTAGATATGGCCCGTGTGTTTAGATAGCTCAGTTCTTATGTTCTGAGCAAGCTCACCGTTCTGGCCCTATAGGAAACACAGTAGAGTAGAAGAGTGCTCTTTTCTCTAAAGCAGAGTGTGTTTCTTGTAGGGCAAGCTAGCGTTTGTTTCCTAGTCCTAAATGGAGTGGAATCACATGCAGTTTCTGGTCTTACGAACAAGAGTTGTTTTCTGGTAAGGAAAGTCACTATTGTGCTCCCATTGCCATACACAGTGCAAATAGCACTCGCGTCTGTTCCCAGCAAGTACAGTGTTGGACTGAAGAGGAGCTACTGTTCTTGTCAGGTTCCTAAGCAGAGTTGAACTACATATGGTCCGTGTGTGTAGGAAGCACAGTTCTTTTGTTCTGAGCAAGCTCACTGTTTGGACCCCATAGGAAACACAGTAGAGTAGAAGAGTGCTCCTTTCTCTAAAGCAGAGTGTGTTTCTTGTAAGGCGAGCTAGCGTTTGTTTCCCAGTCCTAAATGGAGTTGAATCCCGTGAACTTTCTGGTACTATGAGCAAGAGTTGTTTTCTGGTAATGAAAGTCACTATTGCGCTGCCTTTGCCATAAACAGGACAAATAGCACTGGAGTCTGTTGCCAGCAAGTACAGTGTATTGGACTGAAGAGTATCTACTGTTCTTGTCAGGTTCCTAAGCAGACTTGAACTAGATATGGCCGTGTGTATAGGAAGCACAATTTTTTTTTGTTCTGAGCAAGCTCACTGTTTGGACCCCATAGGAAACACAGAAGAGTAGAAGAGTGCTCTTTTCTCAAAAGCAGACTGTGTATCTTGTAAGGCAAGCTAGCGTTTGTTTCCCAGTCCTAAATGGAGTTGAATCACATGCAGTTTCTGGTCATATGAGCAAGAGTTGTTTTCTGGTGAGGAAAGTCACTATTGCACTCCCATTGCCATACACAGTGCAAATAGCACTGGCGTCTCTTCCCAGCAAGTACAGTGTATCGGACTGAAGAGGAGCTACTGTTCTTGTCAGTTTCCTAAGCAGAGTTGAACTAGATATGGCCCGTGTGTTTAGGAAGCTCAGTTCTTATGTTCTGAGCAAGCTCACTGTTCTGGCCCTATAGGAAACACAGTAGAGTAGAAGAGTGCTCTTTTCTCTAAAGCAGAGTGTGTTTCTTGTAGGGCAAGCTAGCGTTTGTTTCCTAGTCCTAAATGGAGTGGAATCACATGCAGTTTCTGGTCCAATGAACAAGAGTTGTTTTCTGGTAAGGAAAGTCACTATTGCGCTCCCATTGCCATACACAGTGCAAATAGCACTCGCGTCTGTTCCCAGCAAGTACAGTGTTGGACTGAATAGGAGCTGCTGTTCTTGTCAGGTTCCTAATCAGAGTTGAACTACATATGGTCTGTGTGTGTAGGAAGCACAGTTCTTTTGTTCTGAGCAAGCTCTCACTGTTTGGACCCCATAGGAAACACAGTAGACTAGAAGAGTGCTCCTTTCTCTAAAGCAGAGTGTGTTTCTTGTAAGGCGAGCTAGCATTTGTTTCCCAGTCCTAAATGGAGTTGAAACACATGCAGTTTCTGGTCCTACGAGCAAGAGTTGTTTTATGGTAAGAATAGTCACTATTGCGCTGCCATTGCCATACACAGGACAAATAGCACTGGCGTCTGTTCCCAGCAAGTACAGTGTATTGGACTAAAGGGGATCTACTGTTCTTGTCAGGTTCCTAAGCAGAGTTGAACTAGATATGGCCCGTGTGTGTAGGAAGCACAGTTATTATGTTCTGAGCAAGCTCACTGTTCTGGCCCTATAGGAAACACAGTAGAGTAGAAGAGTGCTTTTTTCTCAAAAGCAGAGTGTGTTACTTGTAAGGCAAGCTAGCGTTTTTTCCCAGTCCTAAATGGAGTTGAATCACATGCAGTTTCTAGTCCTACGAGCAAGAGTTGTTTTCTGTTAAGGAAAGTCACTATTGCGCTCCCATTGACATACACAGTGCAAATAGCACTCGCGTCTGATCCCAGCAGGTACAGTGTATCAGACTGAAGAGGAGCTACTGTTCTTGTCAGTTTCATAAGCAGAGTTGAACTAGATATGCCCCGTGTGTTCAGGAAGCACAGTTCTTTTGTTCTGAGCAAGCTCATTTTTCTAGCCCTGTGGGAAACACAGTAGTGTAGACGAGTGTTCTTTTCTCAAAAGCAGAGTGTGTTTCTCGTAAGGCGAGCTAGAGTTTGATTTCCAGTCCTAAAGGTAGTTGAGTCACATGCAGTTTTTTGTCCTATGAGCAAGAGTTGTTTCCTGGTAAGACGAGTCACTATTGTGCTCCAATTGCCCTACACAGTACAAATAGCACTCGCGTCTGTTCCCAGCAAGTACAGTGTATTGGACTGAAGAGGATCTACTGTTTTTTTTTCATTTTTCTAAGCAGAGTTGAACTAGATATGGCCCATGTGTGTAGGAAGCACAGTTCTTTTGTTCTGAGCAAGCTCACTGTTTGGACCCCATAGGAATGACAGTAGAGTAGAAGAGTGCTCTTTTCTCAAAAGCAGAGTGTCTTTCATGTAAGGCGAGCTAGCATTTGTTTCCCAGTCCTAAATGGAGTTGAAACACATGCACTTTCTGGTCCTATGAGTAAGAGTTGGTTTCTGTTAAGGAAAGTCCCTATTGCGCTCCCATTGCCATATACAGTGCAAATAGCACTCGCGTCTGTTGCCAGCAAGTACAGTGTATTGGACTGAAGAGGAGCTACTGTTCTTGTCAGTTTCCTAAGCAGAGTTCAACTAGATATGGCCCGTGTGTAGGGAGCACAGTACTTTTGTTCTGAGCAAGCTCACAGTTCTGGCCCTATGGGAAACACAGTAGTGTAGAAGAGTGCTCTTTTCTCTAAAGCAGAGTGTGTTTCTCATAAGGCGAGCTAGCGTTTGTTTCCCAGTCCTAAATGGAGTTGAAACACATGCAGTTTCTGGTCCTACGAGCAAGAGTTGTTTTATGGTAAGAATAGTCACTATTGCGCTGCCATTGCCATACACAGGACAAATAGCACTGGCGTCTGTTCCCAGCAAGTACAGTGTATTGGACTAAAGGGGATCTACTGTTCTTGTCAGGTTCCTAAGCAGAGTTGAACTAGATATGGCCCGTGTGTGTAGGAAGCACAGTTATTATGTTCTGAGCATGCTCACTGTTCTGGCCCTATAGGAAACACAGTAGAGTAGAAAAGTGCTCTTTTCTCAAAAGCAGAGTGTGTTTCTTGTAAGGTAAGCTCGCGTTTTTTTCCCAGTCCTAAATGGAGTTGAATCACATGAAGTTTCTGGTCCTACGAGCAAGAGATGTTTTCTGGTAAGGAAAGTCACTATTGCGCTCCTATTGCCATACACAGTGCAAATAGCACTCGCGTCTGTTCCCAGCAAGTACAGTGTATTGGATAGAAGAGGAGCTGCTGTTCTTGTCAGTTTCCTAAGCAGAGTTGAACTAGATATGGCCCGTGTGTGTAGGAAGCTCAGTTCTTATGTTCTGAGGAAGCTCACTGTTCTGGCCCTTTAGGAAACACAGTAGAGTAGAAGAGTGCACTTTTCTCTAAAGCAGAGTGTGTTTCTTGTAGGGCAATCTAGCGTTTGTTTCCTAGTCCTAAATGGAGTTGTATCACATGCAGTTTCTGGTCCTACGAACAAGAGTTGTTTTCTGGTTAGGAAAGTCACTATTGCGCTCCCATTGCCATACACAGTGCAAATAGCACTCGCGTCTGTTCCCAGCAAGTACAGTGTTGAACTGAAGAGGAGCTACTCTTCTTGTCAGGTTTCTAAGCAGAGTTGAACTTCATATGGTCCGTGTGTGTAGGAAGCACAGTTTTTTTGTTCTGAGCAAGCTCACTGTTTGGACCCCATAGGAAACACTGTAGACTAGAAGAGTGCTCCTTTCTTTAAAGCAGAATGTGTTTCTTGTAAGGCGAGCTAGCGTTTATTTCCCAGTCCTAAATGGAGTTGAATCCCATGAAGTTTCTGGTACTATGAGCAAGAGTTGTTTTCTGGTAAGGAAAGTCACTATTGCGCTGCCATTGCCATAAACAGGACAAATAGCACTGGCGTCTGTTGCCAGCAAGTACGGTGTATTGGACTGAAGAGGATCTACTGTTCTTGTCAGGTTCCTAAGCAGACTTGAACTAGATATCGCCGTGTGTATAGGAAGCACAATTTTTTTTGTTCTGAGCAAGCTCACTGTTTGGACCCCATAGGAAACACAGTAGAGTAGAAGAGTGCTCTTTTCTCAAAAGCAGACTGTGTTTCTTGTAAGGCGAGATAGAGTTTGTTTCCCAGTCCTAAATGTAGTTGAATCAAATGCAGTTTTTTGTCCTATGAGCAAGAGTTGTTTTCTGGTAAGACGAGACACTATTGTGGTCCAATTGCCCTACACAGTGCAAATAGCACTCGCATCTGTTCCCATCAAGTACAGTGTTGGACTGAAGAGGAGCTACTGTTCTTGTCAGATTTCTAAGCAGAGTTGAACTACATATGGTCCGTGTGTGTTGGAAGCACAGTTCTTTTGTTCTGAGCAAGCTCACTGTTTTGACCCCATAGGAAACACAGTAGACTAGAAGAGTGCTCCTTTCTCTAAAGCAGAGTGTGTTTCTTGTAAGGCGAGCTAGCGTTTGTTTCCCAGTCCTAAATGGAGTTGAATCCCGTGAAGTTTCTGGTACTATGAGCAAGAATTGTTTTCTGGTAAGGAAAGTCACTATTGCGCTGCCTTTGCCATAAACAGGACAAATAGCACTGGAGTCTGTTGCCAGCAAGTACAGTGTATTGGACTGAAGAGTATCTACTGTTCTTGTCAGGTTCCTAAGCAGACTTGAACTAGATATGGCCGTGTGTATAGGAAGCACAATTTTTTTTTGTTCTGAGCAAGCTCACTGTTTGGACCCCATAGGAAACACAGTAGAGTAGAAGAGTGCTCTTTTCTCAAAAGCAGACTGTGTATCTTGTAAGGCAAGCTAGCGTTTGTTTCCCAGTCCTAAATGGAGTTGAATCACATGCAGTTTCTGGTCCTATGAGCAAGAGTTGTTTTCTGGTGAGGAAAGTCACTATTGCACTCCCATTGCCATACACAGTGCAAATAGCACTGGCGTCTGTTCCCAGCAAGTACAGTGTATCGGACTGAAGAGGAGCTACTGTTCTTGTCAGTTTCCTAAGCAGAGTTGAACTAGATATGGCCCGTGTGTTTAGATAGCTCAGTTCTTATGTTCTGAGCAAGCTCACCGTTCTGGCCCTATAGGAAACACAGTAGAGTAGAAGAGTGCTCTTTTCTCTAAAGCAGAGTGTGTTTCTTGTAGGGCAAGCTAGCGTTTGTTTCCTAGTCCTAAATGGAGTGGAATCACATGCAGTTTCTGGTCCTACGAACAAGAGTTGTTTTCTGGTAAGGAAAGTCACTATTGCGCTCCCATTGCCATACACAGTGCAAATAGCACTCGCGTCTGTTCCCAGCAAGTACAGTGTTGGACTGAATAGGAGCTGCTGTTCTTGTCAGGTTCCTAATCAGAGTTGAACTACATATGGTCTGTGTGTGTAGGAAGCACAGTTCTTTTGTTCTGAGCAAGCTCTCACTGTTTGGACCCCATAGGAAACACAGTAGACTAGAAGAGTGCTCCTTTCTCTAAAGCAGAGTGTGTTTCTTGTAAGGCCAGCTAGCATTTGTTTCCCAGTCCTAAATGGAGTTGAAACACATGCAGTTTCTGGTCCTACGAGCAAGAGTTGTTTTATGGTAAGAATAGTCACTATTGCGCTGCCATTGCCATACACAGGACAAATAGCACTGGCGTCTGTTCCCAGCAAGTACAGTGTATTGGACTAAAGGGGATCTACTGTTCTTGTCAGGTTCCTAAGCAGAGTTGAACTAGATATGGCCCGTGTGTGTAGGAAGCACAGTTATTATGTTCTGAGCAAGCTCACTGTTCTGGCCCTATAGGAAACACAGTAGAGTAGAAGAGTGCTTTTTTCTCAAAAGCAGAGTGTGTTACTTGTAAGGCAAGCTAGCGTTTTTTCCCAGTCCTAAATGGAGTTGAATCACATGCAGTTTCTAGTCCTACGAGCAAGAGTTGTTTTCTGTTAAGGAAAGTCACTATTGCGCTCCCATTGACATACACAGTGCAAATAGCACTCGCGTCTGATCCCAGCAGGTACAGTGTATCAGACTGAAGAGGAGCTACTGTTCTTGTCAGTTTCATAAGCAGAGTTGAACTAGATATGCCCCGTGTGTTCAGGAAGCACAGTTCTTTTGTTCTGAGCAAGCTCATTTTTCTAGCCCTGTGGGAAACACAGTAGTGTAGACGAGTGTTCTTTTCTCAAAAGCAGAGTGTGTTTCTCGTAAGGCGAGCTAGAGTTTGATTTCCAGTCCTAAAGGTAGTTGAGTCACATGCAGTTTTTTGTCCTATGAGCAAGAGTTGTTTCCTGGTAAGACGAGTCACTATTGTGCTCCAATTGCCCTACACAGTACAAATAGCACTCGCGTCTGTTCCCAGCAAGTACAGTGTATTGGACTGAAGAGGATCTACTGTTTTTTTTCATTTTTCTAAGCAGAGTTGAACTAGATATGGCCCATGTGTGTAGGAAGCACAGTTCTTTTGTTCTGAGCAAGCTCACTGTTTGGACCCCATAGGAATGACAGTAGAGTAGAAGAGTGCTCTTTTCTCAAAAGCAGAGTGTCTTTCATGTAAGGCGAGCTAGCATTTGTTTCCCAGTCCTAAATGGAGTTGAAACACATGCACTTTCTGGTCCTATGAGTAAGAGTTGGTTTCTGTTAAGGAAAGTCCCTATTGCGCTCCCATTGCCATATACAGTGCAAATAGCACTCGCGTCTGTTGCCAGCAAGTACAGTGTATTGGACTGAAGAGGAGCTACTGTTCTTGTCAGTTTCCTAAGCAGAGTTCAACTAGATATGGCCCGTGTGTAGGGAGCACAGTACTTTTGTTCTGAGCAAGCTCACAGTTCTGGCCCTATGGGAAACACAGTAGTGTAGAAGAGTGCTCTTTTCTCTAAAGCAGAGTGTGTTTCTCATAAGGCGAGCTAGCGTTTGTTTCCCAGTCCTAAATGGAGTTGAAACACATGCAGTTTCTGGTCCTACGAGCAAGAGTTGTTTTATGGTAAGAATAGTCACTATTGCGCTGCCATTGCCATACACAGGACAAATAGCACTGGCGTCTGTTCCCAGCAAGTACAGTGTATTGGACTAAAGGGGATCTACTGTTCTTGTCAGGTTCCTAAGCAGAGTTGAACTAGATATGGCCCGTGTGTGTAGGAAGCACAGTTATTATGTTCTGAGCATGCTCACTGTTCTGGCCCTATAGGAAACACAGTAGAGTAGAAAAGTGCTCTTTTCTCAAAAGCAGAGTGTGTTTCTTGTAAGGTAAGCTCGCGTTTTTTTCCCAGTCCTAAATGGAGTTGAATCACATGAAGTTTCTGGTCCTACGAGCAAGAGATGTTTTCTGGTAAGGAAAGTCACTATTGCGCTCCTATTGCCATACACAGTGCAAATAGCACTCGCGTCTGTTCCCAGCAAGTACAGTGTATTGGATAGAAGAGGAGCTGCTGTTCTTGTCAGTTTCCTAAGCAGAGTTGAACTAGATATGGCCCGTGTGTGTAGGAAGCTCAGTTCTTATGTTCTGAGGAAGCTCACTGTTCTGGCCCTTTAGGAAACACAGTAGAGTAGAAGAGTGCTCTTTTCTCTAAAGCAGAGTGTGTTTCTTGTAGGGCAATCTAGCGTTTGTTTCCTAGTCCTAAATGGAGTTGTATCACATGCAGTTTCTGGTCCTACGAACAAGAGTTGTTTTCTGGTTAGGAAAGTCACTATTGCGCTCCCATTGCCATACACAGTGCAAATAGCACTCGCGTCTGTTCCCAGCAAGTACAGTGTTGAACTGAAGAGGAGCTACTCTTCTTGTCAGGTTTCTAAGCAGAGTTGAACTTCATATGGTCCGTGTGTGTAGGAAGCACAGTTTTTTTGTTCTGAGCAAGCTCACTGTTTGGACCCCATAGGAAACACTGTAGACTAGAAGAGTGCTCCTTTCTTTAAAGCAGAATGTGTTTCTTGTAAGGCGAGCTAGCGTTTATTTCCCAGTCCTAAATGGAGTTGAATCCCATGAAGTTTCTGGTACTATGAGCAAGAGTTGTTTTCTGGTAAGGAAAGTCACTATTGCGCTGCCATTGCCATAAACAGGACAAATAGCACTGGCGTCTGTTGCCAGCAAGTACGGTGTATTGGACTGAAGAGGATCTACTGTTCTTGTCAGGTTCCTAAGCAGACTTGAACTAGATATCGCCGTGTGTATAGGAAGCACAATTTTTTTTGTTCTGAGCAAGCTCACTGTTTGGACCCCATAGGAAACACAGTAGAGTAGAAGAGTGCTCTTTTCTCAAAAGCAGACTGTGTTTCTTGTAAGGCGAGATAGAGTTTGTTTCCCAGTCCTAAATGTAGTTGAATCAAATGCAGTTTTTTGTCCTATGAGCAAGAGTTGTTTTCTGGTAAGACGAGACACTATTGTGGTCCAATTGCCCTACACAGTGCAAATAGCACTCGCATCTGTTCCCATCAAGTACAGTGTTGGACTGAAGAGGAGCTACTGTTCTTGTCAGATTTCTAAGCAGAGTTGAACTACATATGGTCCGTGTGTGTTGGAAGCACAGTTCTTTTGTTCTGAGCAAGCTCACTGTTTTGACCCCATAGGAAACACAGTAGACTAGAAGAGTGCTCCTTTCTCTAAAGCAGAGTGTGTTTCTTGTAAGGCGAGCTAGCGTTTGTTTCCCAGTCCTAAATGGAGTTGAATCCCGTGAAGTTTCTGGTACTATGAGCAAGAATTGTTTTCTGGTAAGGAAAGTCACTATTGCGCTGCCTTTGCCATAAACAGGACAAATAGCACTGGAGTCTGTTGCCAGCAAGTACAGTGTATTGGACTGAAGAGTATCTACTGTTCTTGTCAGGTTCCTAAGCAGACTTGAACTAGATATGGCCGTGTGTATAGGAAGCACAATTTTTTTTTGTTCTGAGCAAGCTCACTGTTTGGACCCCATAGGAAACACAGTAGAGTAGAAGAGTGCTCTTTTCTCAAAAGCAGACTGTGTATCTTGTAAGGCAAGCTAGCGTTTGTTTCCCAGTCCTAAATGGAGTTGAATCACATGCAGTTTCTGGTCCTATGAGCAAGAGTTGTTTTCTGGTGAGGAAAGTCACTATTGCACTCCCATTGCCATACACAGTGCAAATAGCACTGGCGTCTGTTCCCAGCAAGTACAGTGTATCGGACTGAAGAGGAGCTACTGTTCTTGTCAGTTTCCTAAGCAGAGTTGAACTAGATATGGCCCGTGTGTTTAGATAGCTCAGTTCTTATGTTCTGAGCAAGCTCACCGTTCTGGCCCTATAGGAAACACAGTAGAGTAGAAGAGTGCTCTTTTCTCTAAAGCAGAGTGTGTTTCTTGTAGGGCAAGCTAGCGTTTGTTTCCTAGTCCTAAATGGAGTGGAATCACATGCAGTTTCTGGTCTTACGAACAAGAGTTGTTTTCTGGTAAGGAAAGTCACTATTGTGCTCCCATTGCCATACACAGTGCAAATAGCACTCGCGTCTGTTCCCAGCAAGTACAGTGTTGGACTGAAGAGGAGCTACTGTTCTTGTCAGGTTCCTAAGCAGAGTTGAACTACATATGGTCCGTGTGTGTAGGAAGCACAGTTCTTTTGTTCTGAGCAAGCTCACTGTTTGGACCCCATAGGAAACACAGTAGAGTAGAAGAGTGCTCCTTTCTCTAAAGCAGAGTGTGTTTCTTGTAAGGCGAGCTAGCCTTTGTTTCCCAGTCCTAAATGGAGTTGAATCCCATGCAGTTTCTGGTACTATGAGCAAGAGTTGTTTTCTGGTAAGGAAAGTCACTATTGCCCTGCCATTGTCATACACAGGACAAATAGCACTGGTGTCTGTTGCCAGCAAGTACAGTGTATTGGACTGAAAAGGATCTACTGTTCTTGTCAGGTTCCTAAGCAGACTTGAACTAGATATGGCCGTGTGTGTAGGAAGCACAGTTTTTTTTGTTCTGAGCAAGCTCACTGTTTGGACCCCATAGGAAACACAGTAGAGTAGAAGAGTGCTCTTTACTCAAAAGCAGACTGTGTTTCTTGTAAGGCGAGCTAGCGTTTGTTTCCCAGTCCTAAATGGAGTTGAATCACATGCAGTTTCTGGTCGTACGAGCAAGAGTTGTTTTCTGGTAAGGAAAGTCACTATTGCGCTCCCATTGCCATACACAGTGCAAATAGCACTCGCGTCTGTTCAAAGCAAGTACTGTGTATTGGACTGAAGAGGAGCTACTGTTCTTCTCAGTTTCCTAAGCAGAGTTGAACTAGATATGGTCCATGTGTAGGAAGCACAGTTCTTTTGTTCTGAGCAAGCTCACCGTTCTGGCCCTATAGGAAATACAGTATAGTAGAAGAGTGCTCTTTTCTCTAAAGCAGAGTGTGATTCTTGTAAGGCGAGCTAGCGTTTGTTTCACAGTCCTAAATGGAGTTGAAACACATGCAGTTTCTGGTCCTACGAGCAAGAGTTGTTTTATGGTAAGAATAGTCACTATTGCGCTGACATTGCCATACACAGGACAAATAGCACTGGCGTCTGTTCCCAGCAAGTACAGTGTATTGGACTAAAGGGGATCTACTGTTCTTGTCAGTTTCCTAAGCAGAGTTGAACTAGATATGGCCCGTGTGTGTAGGAAGCACATTTCTTTTGTTCTGAGAAAGCTCACTGTTCAGAACCGATAGGAAACACAGTAGAGTAGAAGAGTGCACTTTTCTCAAAAGCAGAGTGTGTTTCATATAAGGCGAGGTAGCGTTTGTTTCCCAGTCCTAAATGGAGTTGAATCACATGCAGTTTCTGGTCCTATGAGCAAGAGTTGTTTTCTGGTAAGGAAAGTCACTATTGCACTCCCATTGCCATACACATTCCAAAAGCCCTGGCGTCTGTTCCCAGCAAGTACAGTGTATCGGAATGAAGAGGAGCTACTGTTCTTGTCAGTTTCCTAAGCAGAGTTGAACTAGATATGGCCTGTGTGTGTAGGAAGCTCAGTTCTTATGTTCTGAGCAAGCTCAATGTTCTGGTTCTTTAGGAAACACAGTAGAGTAGAAGAGTGCTCTTTTCTCAAAAGCAGAGTGTGTTTCTTAAAGGGCAAGCCAGCGTTTGTTTCCTAGTCCTAAATGGAGTTGAATCACATGCAGTTTCTGGTCCTACGAGCAAGAGTTGTTTTCTGGTAAGGAAAGTCACTAGTGCGCTCCCATTGCCATACACAGTGCAAATAGCACTCGCGTCTGTTCCCAGCAAGTACAGTGTTGGGCTGAAGAGGAGCTACTGTTCTTGTCAGGTTCCTAAGCAGTGTTGTACTACATATGGTCCGTGTGTGTAGGAAGCACAGTTCTTTTGTTCTGAGCAAGCTCACCGTTCTAGCCCTATGGGTAACACAGTAGAGTAGAAGAGTGCTCTTTTCTCAAAAGCAGAGTGTGTTTCTTGTAAGGCAAGCTAGCGTTTTTTCCCAGTCCTAAATGGAGTTGAATCACATGCAGTTTCTGGTCCTACAAGCAAGAGTTGTTTTCTGTTAAGGAAAGTCACTATTGCGCTCCCATTGACATACACAGTGCAAATAGCACTCGCGTCTGATCCCAGCAGGTACAGTGTATCAGACTGAAGAGGAGCTACTGTTCTTGTCAGTTTCATAAGCAGAGTTGAACTAGATATGCCCCGTGTGTTCAGGAAGCACAGTTCTTTTGTTCTGAGCAAGCTCATTTTTCTATCCCTATGGGAAACACAGTAGAGTAGACGAGTGTTCTTTTCTCAAAAGCAGAGTGTGTTTCTCGTAAGGCGAGCTAGAGTTTGATTTCCAGGCCTAAAGGTAGTTGAGTCACATGCAGTTTTTTGTCCTATGAGCAAGAGTTGTTTTCTGGTAAGACGAGTCACTATTGTGCTCCAATTGCCCTACACAGTACAAATAGCACTCGCGTCTGTTCCCAGCAAGTACAGTGTATTGGACTGAAGAGGATCTACTGTTTTTTTTCAGTTTTCTAAGCAGAGTTGAACTAGATATGGCCCATGTGTGTAGGAAGCACAGTTCTTTTGTTCTGAGCAAGCTCACTGTTTGGACCCCATAGGAAACACTGTAGACTAGAAGAGTGCTCCTTTCTCTAAAGCAGAGTGTGTTTCTTGTAAGGCGAGCTAGCGTTTATTTCCCAGTCCTAAATGGAGTTGAATCCCATGAAGTTTCTGGTACTATGAGCAAGAGTTGTTTTCTGGTAAGGAAAGTCACTATTGCGCTGCCATTGCCATAAACAGGACAAATAGCACTGGCGTCTGTTGCCAGCAAGTACAGTGTATTGGACTAAAGAGGATCTACTGTTCTTGTCAGGTTCCTAAGCAGACTTGAACTAGATATGGCCGTGTGTATAGGAAGCACAATTTTTTTTGTTCTAAGCAAGCTCACTGTTTGGACCCCATAAGAAACACAGAGGAGTAGAAGAGTGCTCTTTTCTCAAAAGCAGACTGTGTTTCTTGTAAGGCGAGCTAGTGTTTGTTTCCCAGTCCTAAATGGAGTTGAATCACATGCAGTTTCTGGTCCTACGAACAAGAGTTGTTTTCTGGTAAGGAAAGTCACTATTGCGCTCCCATTGCCATACACAGTGCAAATAGCACTCGCGTCTGTTCCCAGCAAGTACAGTGTTGGACTGAAGAGGAGCTACTGTTCTTGTCAGGTTCCTAAGCAGAATTGAACTACATATGGTCCGTGTGTGTAGGAAGCACAGTTCTTTTGTTCTGAGCAAGCTCACTGTTTGGACCCCATAGGAAACACAGTAGACTATATGAGTGCTCCTTTCTCTAAAGCAGAGTGTGTTTCTTGTAAGGCGAGCTAGTGTTTGTTTGTCAGTCCTAAATGGAGTTTAATCCCATGCAGTTTCTGGTACTATGAGCAAGAGTTGTTTTCAGGTAAGGAAAGTCACTATTGTGCTGCCTTGCCATACACATTGCAAATAGCACTGGCGTCTGTTCCCAGCAAGTACAGTGTATTGGACTGAAGAGGATCTACTGTTCTTGTCAGGTTCCTAAGCAGACTTGAACTAGATATCGCCGTGTGTATAGGAAGCACAATTTTTTTTGTTCTGAGCAAGCTCACTGTTTGGACCCCATAGGAAACACAGTAGAGTAGAAGAGTGCTCTTTTCTCAAAAGCAGACTGTGTTTCTTGTAAGGCGAGCTAGAGTTTGTTTCCCAGTCCTAAATGTAGTTGAATAAAATGCAGTTTTTTGTCCGATGAGCAAGAGTTGTTTTCTGGTAAGACGAGACACTATTGTGGTCCAATTGCCCTACACAGTGCAAATAGCACTCGCGTCTGTTCCCAGCAAGTACAGTGTATTGGACTGAAGAGGATCTACTGTTCTTTTTAGTTTCCTAAGCAGAGTTGAACTAGATATGGCCCATGTGTGTAGGAAGCACAGTTCTTTTGTTCTGAGCAAGCTCACTGTTTGGACCCCATAGGAAACACAGTAGAGTAGAAGAGTGCTCTTTTCTCTAAAGCAGAGTGTGTTTCTTGTAGGGCAATCTAGCGTTTGTTTCCTAGTCCTAAATGGAGTTGAATCACATGCAGTTTCTGGTCCTACGAACAAGAGTTGTTTTCTGGTTAGGAAAGTCACTATTCCGCTCCCATTGCCATACACAGTGCAAATAGCACTCGCGTCTGTTCCCAGCAAGTACAGTGTTGGACTGAAGAGGAGCTACTGTTCTTGTCAGGTTTCTAAGCAGAGTTGAACTACATATGGTCCGTGTGTGTAGGAAGCACAGTTCTTTTGTTCTGAGCAAGCTCACTGTTTTGACCCCATAGGAAACACAGTAAACTAGAAGAGTGCTCCTTTCTCTAAAGCAGAGTGTGTTTCTTGTAAGGCGAGCTAGCGTTTGTTTCCCAGTCCTAAATGGAGTTGAATCCCGTGAAGTTTCTGGTACTATGAGCAAGAGTTGTTTTCTGGTAATGAAAGTCACTATTGCGCTGCCTTTGCCATAAACAGGACAAATAGCACTGGAGTCTGTTGCCAGCAAGTACAGTGTATTGGACTGAAGAGTATCTACTGTTCTTGTCAGGTTCCTAAGCAGACTTGAACTAGATATGGCCGTGTGTATAGGAAGCACAATTTTTTTTTGTTCTGAGCAAGCTCACTGTTTGGACCCCATAGGAAACACAGTAGAGTAGAAGAGTGCTCTTTTCTCTAAAGCAGAGTGTGTTTCTCGTAAGGCGAGCTAGCGTTTGTTTCCCAGTCCTAAATGGAGTTGAATCACATGCAGTTTCTGGTCCTACGAGCAAGAGATGTTTTCTGGTAAGGAAAGTCACTATTGCGCTCCCATTGCCATACACAGTGCAAATAGCACTCGCGTCTGTTCCCAGCATGTACAGTGTATTGGATAGAAGAGGAGCTGCTGTTCTTGTCAGTTTCCTAAGCAGAGTTGAACTAGATATGGCCCGTGTGTGTAGGAAGCTCAGTTCTTATGTTCTGAGGAAGCTCACTGTTCTGACCCTTTAGGAAACACAGTAGAGTAGAAGAGTGCTCTTTTCTCTAAAGCAGAGTGTGTTTCTTGTAGGGCAATCTAGCGTTTGTTTCCTAGTCCTAAATGGAGTTGTATCACATGCAGTTTCTGGTCCTACGAACAAGAGTTGTTTTCTGGTTAGGAAAGTCACTATTGCGCTCCCATTGCCATACACAGTGCAAATAGCACTCGCGTCTGTTCCCAGCAAGTACAGTGTTGGACTGAAGAGGAGCTACTCTTCTTGTCATGTTTCTAAGCAGAGTTGAACTACATATGGTCCGTGTGTGTAGGAAGCACAGTTTTTTTGTTCTGAGCAAGCTCACTGTTTGGACCCCATAGAAAACACTGTAGACTAGAAGAGTGCTCCTTTCTTTAAAGCAGAGTGTGTTTCCTGTAAGGTGAGCTAGCGTTTATTTCCCAGTCCTAAATGGAGTTGAATCCCATGAAGTTTCTGGTACTATGAGCAAGAGTTGTTTTCTGGTAAGGAAAGTCACTATTGCGCTGCCATTGCCATAAACAGGACAAATAGCACTGGCGTCTGTTGCCAGCAAGTACAGTGTATTGGACTGAAGAGGATCTACTGTTCTTGTCAGGTTCCTAAGCAGACTTGAACTAGATATGGCCGTGTGTATAGGAAGCACAATTTTTTTTGTTCTGAGCAAGCTCACTGTTTGGACCCCATAGGAAACACAGTAGAGTAGAAGAGTGCTCTTTTCTCAAAAGCAGACTGTGTTTCTTGTAAGGCGAGCTAGCGTTTGTTTCCCAGTCCTAAATGGAGTTGAATCACATGCAGTTTCTCGTCCTACGAGCAAGAGTTGTTTTCTGGTAAGGAAAGTCACTATTGCGCTCCCATTGCCATACTCAGTGCAAATAGCAGTCCGTCTGTTCTTAGCAAGTACAGTGTATTGGACTGAAGAGGAGCTACTGTTCTTCTCAGTTTCCTAAGCAGAGTTGAACTAGGTATGCCCCGTGTGTGAAGGAAGCACAGTTCTTTTGTTCTGAGCAAGCTCATTGTTCTGGCCCTATGGGAAACACAGTAGATTAGAAGAGTGTTCTTTTCTCAAAAGCAGAGTGTGTTTCTTGTAAGGCGAGCTAGAGTTTGTTTCCCAGTCCTAAATGTAGTTGAGTCAAATGCAGTTTTTTGTCCTATGAGCAAGAGTTGTTTTCTGGTAAGACGAGACATTATTGTGGTCCAATTGCCCTACACAGTGCAAATAGCACTCGCGTCTGTTCCCAGCAAGTACAGTGTATTGGACTGAAGAGGATCTACTGTTCTTTTTAGTTTCCTAAGCAGAGTTGAACTAGATATGGCCCATGTGTGTAGGAAGCACAGTTCTTTTGTTCTGAGCAAGCTCACTGTTTGTACCCCATAGGAAACACAGTAGAGTAGAAGAGTGCTCTTTTCTCTAAAGCAGAGTGTGTTTCTTGTAGGGCAATCTAGCGTTTGTTTCCTAGTCCTAAATGGAGTTGAATCACATGCAGTTTCTGGTCCTACGAACAAGAGTTGTTTTCTGGTTAGGAAAGTCACTATTGCGCTCCCATTGCCATACACAGTGCAAATAGCACTCGCGTCTGTTCCCAGCAAGTACAGTGTTGGACTGAAGAGGAGCTACTGTTCTTGTCAGGTTTCTAAGCAGAGTTGAACTACATATGGTCCGTGTGTGTAGGAAGCACAGTTCTTTTGTTCTGAGCAAGCTCACTGTTTGGACCCCATAGGAAACACAGTAGACTAGAAGAGTGCTCCTTTCTCTAAAGCAGAGTATGTTTCTTGTAAGGCGAGCTAGCGTTTGTTTCCCAGTCCTAAATGGAGTTGAATCCCGTGAAGTTTCTGGTACTATGAGCAAGAGTTGTTTTCTGGTAAGGAAAGTCACTATTGCGCTGGCTTTGCCATAAACAGGACAAATAGCACTGGAGTCTGTTGCCAGCAAGTACTGTGTATTGGACTGAAGAATATCTACTGTTCTTGTCAGGTTCCTAAGCAGACTTGAACTAGATATGGCCGTGTGTATAGGAAGCACAATTTTTTTTGTTCTGAGCAAGCTCACTGTTTGGACCCCATAGGAAACACAGTAGAGAAGAAGAGTGCTCTTTTCTCAAAAGCAGACTGTGTATCTCGTAAGGCGAGCTAGCGTTTGTTTCCCAGTCCTAAATGGATTTGAGTCACACGCAGTTTCTGGTCCTACGTGCAAGAGTTGTTTTCTGGTAAGGAAAGTCACTATTGCGCTCCCATTGCCATACACAGTGCAAATAGCACTCCCGTCTGTTCCTAGCAAGTACAGTGTATTGGACTGAAGAGGAGCTACTGTTCTTGTCAGTTTCCTAAGCAGAGTTGAACTAGATATGCCCCGTGTGTGTAGGAAGCACAGTTCTTTTGTTCTGAACAAGCTCATTGTTCTAGCCCTATGAGAAACTCAGTAGAGTAGAAGAGTGCTGTTTTCTCAAAAGCAGAGTGTGTTTCATGTAAGGCGAGCTAGCATTTTTTCCCAGTCATAAATGGAGTTGAATCACATGCACTTTCTGGTCCAATGAGCAAGAGTTGTTTTCTGGTAAGGAAAGTCCCTATTGTGCTCCCATTGCCATATACAGTGCAAATAGCACTCGCGTCTGTTCCCAGCAAGTACAGTGTATCGGACTGAAGAGGAGCTACTGTTCTTGTCAGTTTCCTAAGCAGAGTTCAACTAGATATGGCCAGTGTGTAGGAAGCACAGATCTTTTGTTCTGAGCAAACTCACTGTTCTGGCCCTATAGGAAACACAGTAGAGTAGAAGAGTGCTCTTTTCTCTAAAGCAGAGTGTGTTTCTTGTAAGGCGTGCTAGCGTTTGTTTCCCAGTCCTAAATGGAGTTGAAACACATGCAGTTTCTGGTCCTACGAGCAAGAGTTGTTTTATGGTAAGAATAGTCACTATTGCGCTGCCATTGCCATACACAGGACAAATAGCACTGGCGTCTGTTCCCAGCAAGTACAGTGTATTGGACTAAAGGGGATCTACTGTTCTTGTCAAGTTCCTAAGCAGAGTTGAACTAGATATGGCCCGTGTGTGTAGGAAGCACAGTTATTATGTTCTGAGCAAGCTCACTGTTCTGGCCCTATAGGAAACACAGTAGAGTAGAAGAGTGCTTTTTTCTCAAAAGCAGAGTGTGTTTCTTGTAAGGCAAGCTACCGTTTTTTCCCAGTCCTAAATGGAGTTGAATCACATGCAGTTTCTGGTCCTATGAGCAAGAGTTGTTTTCTGGTGAGGAAAGTCACTATTGCACTCCCATTGCCATACACAGTGCAAATAGCACTGGCGTCTGTTCCCAGCAAGTACAGTGTATCGGACTGAAGAGGAGCTACTGTTCTTGTCAGTTTCCTAAGCAGAGTTGAACTAGATATGGCCCGTGTGTTTAGATAGCTCAGTTCTTATGTTCTGAGCAAGCTCACCGTTCTGGCCCTATAGGAAACACAGTAGAGTAGAAGAGTGCTCTTTTCTCTAAAGCAGAGTGTGTTTCTTGTAGGGCAAGCTAGCGTTTGTTTCCTAGTCCTAAATGGAGTGGAATCACATGCAGTTTCTGGTCTTACGAACAAGAGTTGTTTTCTGGTAAGGAAAGTCACTATTGTGCTCCCATTGCCATACACAGTGCAAATAGCACTCGCGTCTGTTCCCAGCAAGTACAGTGTTGGACTGAAGAGGAGCTACTGTTCTTGTCAGGTTCCTAAGCAGAGTTGAACTACATATGGTCCGTGTGTGTAGGAAGCACAGTTCTTTTGTTCTGAGCAAGCTCACTGTTTGGACCCCATAGGAAACACAGTAGAGTAGAAGAGTGCTCCTTTCTCTAAAGCAGAGTGTGTTTCTTGTAAGGCGAGCTAGCCTTTGTTTCCCAGTCCTAAATGGAGTTGAATCCCATGCAGTTTCTGGTACTATGAGCAAGAGTTGTTTTCTGGTAAGGAAAGTCACTATTGCCCTGCCATTGTCATACACAGGACAAATAGCACTGGTGTCTGTTGCCAGCAAGTACAGTGTATTGGACTGAAAAGGATCTACTGTTCTTGTCAGGTTCCTAAGCAGACTTGAACTAGATATGGCCGTGTGTGTAGGAAGCACAGTTTTTTTTGTTCTGAGCAAGCTCACTGTTTGGACCCCATAGGAAACACAGTAGAGTAGAAGAGTGCTCTTTACTCAAAAGCAGACTGTGTTTCTTGTAAGGCGAGCTAGCGTTTGTTTCCCAGTCCTAAATGGAGTTGAATCACATGCAGTTTCTGGTCGTACGAGCAAGAGTTGTTTTCTGGTAAGGAAAGTCACTATTGCGCTCCCATTGCCATACACAGTGCAAATAGCACTCGCGTCTGTTCAAAGCAAGTACTGTGTATTGGACTGAAGAGGAGCTACTGTTCTTCTCAGTTTCCTAAGCAGAGTTGAACTAGATATGGTCCATGTGTAGGAAGCACAGTTCTTTTGTTCTGAGCAAGCTCACCGTTCTGGCCCTATAGGAAATACAGTATAGTAGAAGAGTGCTCTTTTCTCTAAAGCAGAGTGTGATTCTTGTAAGGCGAGCTAGCGTTTGTTTCACAGTCCTAAATGGAGTTGAAACACATGCAGTTTCTGGTCCTACGAGCAAGAGTTGTTTTATGGTAAGAATAGTCACTATTGCGCTGACATTGCCATACACAGGACAAATAGCACTGGCGTCTGTTCCCAGCAAGTACAGTGTATTGGACTAAAGGGGATCTACTGTTCTTGTCAGTTTCCTAAGCAGAGTTGAACTAGATATGGCCCGTGTGTGTAGGAAGCACATTTCTTTTGTTCTGAGAAAGCTCACTGTTCAGAACCGATAGGAAACACAGTAGAGTAGAAGAGTGCACTTTTCTCAAAAGCAGAGTGTGTTTCATATAAGGCGAGGTAGCGTTTGTTTCCCAGTCCTAAATGGAGTTGAATCACATGCAGTTTCTGGTCCTATGAGCAAGAGTTGTTTTCTGGTAAGGAAAGTCACTATTGCACTCCCATTGCCATACACATTCCAAAAGCCCTGGCGTCTGTTCCCAGCAAGTACAGTGTATCGGAATGAAGAGGAGCTACTGTTCTTGTCAGTTTCCTAAGCAGAGTTGAACTAGATATGGCCTGTGTGTGTAGGAAGCTCAGTTCTTATGTTCTGAGCAAGCTCAATGTTCTGGTTCTTTAGGAAACACAGTAGAGTAGAAGAGTGCTCTTTTCTCAAAAGCAGAGTGTGTTTCTTAAAGGGCAAGCCAGCGTTTGTTTCCTAGTCCTAAATGGAGTTGAATCACATGCAGTTTCTGGTCCTACGAGCAAGAGTTGTTTTCTGGTAAGGAAAGTCACTAGTGCGCTCCCATTGCCATACACAGTGCAAATAGCACTCGCGTCTGTTCCCAGCAAGTACAGTGTTGGGCTGAAGAGGAGCTACTGTTCTTGTCAGGTTCCTAAGCAGTGTTGTACTACATATGGTCCGTGTGTGTAGGAAGCACAGTTCTTTTGTTCTGAGCAAGCTCACCGTTCTAGCCCTATGGGTAACACAGTAGAGTAGAAGAGTGCTCTTTTCTCAAAAGCAGAGTGTGTTTCTTGTAAGGCAAGCTAGCGTTTTTTCCCAGTCCTAAATGGAGTTGAATCACATGCAGTTTCTGGTCCTACAAGCAAGAGTTGTTTTCTGTTAAGGAAAGTCACTATTGCGCTCCCATTGACATACACAGTGCAAATAGCACTCGCGTCTGATCCCAGCAGGTACAGTGTATCAGACTGAAGAGGAGCTACTGTTCTTGTCAGTTTCATAAGCAGAGTTGAACTAGATATGCCCCGTGTGTTCAGGAAGCACAGTTCTTTTGTTCTGAGCAAGCTCATTTTTCTATCCCTATGGGAAACACAGTAGAGTAGACGAGTGTTCTTTTCTCAAAAGCAGAGTGTGTTTCTCGTAAGGCGAGCTAGAGTTTGATTTCCAGGCCTAAAGGTAGTTGAGTCACATGCAGTTTTTTGTCCTATGAGCAAGAGTTGTTTTCTGGTAAGACGAGTCACTATTGTGCTCCAATTGCCCTACACAGTACAAATAGCACTCGCGTCTGTTCCCAGCAAGTACAGTGTATTGGACTGAAGAGGATCTACTGTTTTTTTTCAGTTTTCTAAGCAGAGTTGAACTAGATATGGCCCATGTGTGTAGGAAGCACAGTTCTTTTGTTCTGAGCAAGCTCACTGTTTGGACCCCATAGGAAACACTGTAGACTAGAAGAGTGCTCCTTTCTCTAAAGCAGAGTGTGTTTCTTGTAAGGCGAGCTAGCGTTTATTTCCCAGTCCTAAATGGAGTTGAATCCCATGAAGTTTCTGGTACTATGAGCAAGAGTTGTTTTCTGGTAAGGAAAGTCACTATTGCGCTGCCATTGCCATAAACAGGACAAATAGCACTGGCGTCTGTTGCCAGCAAGTACAGTGTATTGGACTAAAGAGGATCTACTGTTCTTGTCAGGTTCCTAAGCAGACTTGAACTAGATATGGCCGTGTGTATAGGAAGCACAATTTTTTTTGTTCTAAGCAAGCTCACTGTTTGGACCCCATAAGAAACACAGAGGAGTAGAAGAGTGCTCTTTTCTCAAAAGCAGACTGTGTTTCTTGTAAGGCGAGCTAGTGTTTGTTTCCCAGTCCTAAATGGAGTTGAATCACATGCAGTTTCTGGTCCTACGAACAAGAGTTGTTTTCTGGTAAGGAAAGTCACTATTGCGCTCCCATTGCCATACACAGTGCAAATAGCACTCGCGTCTGTTCCCAGCAAGTACAGTGTTGGACTGAAGAGGAGCTACTGTTCTTGTCAGGTTCCTAAGCAGAATTGAACTACATATGGTCCGTGTGTGTAGGAAGCACAGTTCTTTTGTTCTGAGCAAGCTCACTGTTTGGACCCCATAGGAAACACAGTAGACTATATGAGTGCTCCTTTCTCTAAAGCAGAGTGTGTTTCTTGTAAGGCGAGCTAGTGTTTGTTTGTCAGTCCTAAATGGAGTTTAATCCCATGCAGTTTCTGGTACTATGAGCAAGAGTTGTTTTCAGGTAAGGAAAGTCACTATTGTGCTGCCTTGCCATACACATTGCAAATAGCACTGGCGTCTGTTCCCAGCAAGTACAGTGTATTGGACTGAAGAGGATCTACTGTTCTTGTCAGGTTCCTAAGCAGACTTGAACTAGATATCGCCGTGTGTATAGGAAGCACAATTTTTTTTGTTCTGAGCAAGCTCACTGTTTGGACCCCATAGGAAACACAGTAGAGTAGAAGAGTGCTCTTTTCTCAAAAGCAGACTGTGTTTCTTGTAAGGCGAGCTAGAGTTTGTTTCCCAGTCCTAAATGTAGTTGAATAAAATGCAGTTTTTTGTCCGATGAGCAAGAGTTGTTTTCTGGTAAGACGAGACACTATTGTGGTCCAATTGCCCTACACAGTGCAAATAGCACTCGCGTCTGTTCCCAGCAAGTACAGTGTATTGGACTGAAGAGGATCTACTGTTCTTTTTAGTTTCCTAAGCAGAGTTGAACTAGATATGGCCCATGTGTGTAGGAAGCACAGTTCTTTTGTTCTGAGCAAGCTCACTGTTTGGACCCCATAGGAAACACAGTAGAGTAGAAGAGTGCTCTTTTCTCTAAAGCAGAGTGTGTTTCTTGTAGGGCAATCTAGCGTTTGTTTCCTAGTCCTAAATGGAGTTGAATCACATGCAGTTTCTGGTCCTACGAACAAGAGTTGTTTTCTGGTTAGGAAAGTCACTATTCCGCTCCCATTGCCATACACAGTGCAAATAGCACTCGCGTCTGTTCCCAGCAAGTACAGTGTTGGACTGAAGAGGAGCTACTGTTCTTGTCAGGTTTCTAAGCAGAGTTGAACTACATATGGTCCGTGTGTGTAGGAAGCACAGTTCTTTTGTTCTGAGCAAGCTCACTGTTTTGACCCCATAGGAAACACAGTAAACTAGAAGAGTGCTCCTTTCTCTAAAGCAGAGTGTGTTTCTTGTAAGGCGAGCTAGCGTTTGTTTCCCAGTCCTAAATGGAGTTGAATCCCGTGAAGTTTCTGGTACTATGAGCAAGAGTTGTTTTCTGGTAATGAAAGTCACTATTGCGCTGCCTTTGCCATAAACAGGACAAATAGCACTGGAGTCTGTTGCCAGCAAGTACAGTGTATTGGACTGAAGAGTATCTACTGTTCTTGTCAGGTTCCTAAGCAGACTTGAACTAGATATGGCCGTGTGTATAGGAAGCACAATTTTTTTTTGTTCTGAGCAAGCTCACTGTTTGGACCCCATAGGAAACACAGTAGAGTAGAAGAGTGCTCTTTTCTCTAAAGCAGAGTGTGTTTCTCGTAAGGCGAGCTAGCGTTTGTTTCCCAGTCCTAAATGGAGTTGAATCACATGCAGTTTCTGGTCCTACGAGCAAGAGATGTTTTCTGGTAAGGAAAGTCACTATTGCGCTCCCATTGCCATACACAGTGCAAATAGCCCTCGCGTCTGTTCCCAGCATGTACAGTGTATTGGATAGAAGAGGAGCTGCTGTTCTTGTCAGTTTCCTAAGCAGAGTTGAACTAGATATGGCCCGTGTGTGTAGGAAGCTCAGTTCTTATGTTCTGAGGAAGCTCACTGTTCTGACCCTTTAGGAAACACAGTAGAGTAGAAGAGTGCTCTTTTCTCTAAAGCAGAGTGTGTTTCTTGTAGGGCAATCTAGCGTTTGTTTCCTAGTCCTAAATGGAGTTGTATCACATGCAGTTTCTGGTCCTACGAACAAGAGTTGTTTTCTGGTTAGGAAAGTCACTATTGCGCTCCCATTGCCATACACAGTGCAAATAGCACTCGCGTCTGTTCCCAGCAAGTACAGTGTTGGACTGAAGAGGAGCTACTCTTCTTGTCATGTTTCTAAGCAGAGTTGAACTACATATGGTCCGTGTGTGTAGGAAGCACAGTTTTTTTGTTCTGAGCAAGCTCACTGTTTGGACCCCATAGAAAACACTGTAGACTAGAAGAGTGCTCCTTTCTTTAAAGCAGAGTGTGTTTCCTGTAAGGTGAGCTAGCGTTTATTTCCCAGTCCTAAATGGAGTTGAATCCCATGAAGTTTCTGGTACTATGAGCAAGAGTTGTTTTCTGGTAAGGAAAGTCACTATTGCGCTGCCATTGCCATAAACAGGACAAATAGCACTGGCGTCTGTTGCCAGCAAGTACAGTGTATTGGACTGAAGAGGATCTACTGTTCTTGTCAGGTTCCTAAGCAGACTTGAACTAGATATGGCCGTGTGTATAGGAAGCACAATTTTTTTTGTTCTGAGCAAGCTCACTGTTTGGACCCCATAGGAAACACAGTAGAGTAGAAGAGTGCTCTTTTCTCAAAAGCAGACTGTGTTTCTTGTAAGGCGAGCTAGCGTTTGTTTCCCAGTCCTAAATGGAGTTGAATCACATGCAGTTTCTCGTCCTACGAGCAAGAGTTGTTTTCTGGTAAGGAAAGTCACTATTGCGCTCCCATTGCCATACTCAGTGCAAATAGCAGTCCGTCTGTTCTTAGCAAGTACAGTGTATTGGACTGAAGAGGAGCTACTGTTCTTCTCAGTTTCCTAAGCAGAGTTGAACTAGGTATGCCCCGTGTGTGAAGGAAGCACAGTTCTTTTGTTCTGAGCAAGCTCATTGTTCTGGCCCTATGGGAAACACAGTAGATTAGAAGAGTGTTCTTTTCTCAAAAGCAGAGTGTGTTTCTTGTAAGGCGAGCTAGAGTTTGTTTCCCAGTCCTAAATGTAGTTGAGTCAAATGCAGTTTTTTGTCCTATGAGCAAGAGTTGTTTTCTGGTAAGACGAGACATTATTGTGGTCCAATTGCCCTACACAGTGCAAATAGCACTCGCGTCTGTTCCCAGCAAGTACAGTGTATTGGACTGAAGAGGATCTACTGTTCTTTTTAGTTTCCTAAGCAGAGTTGAACTAGATATGGCCCATGTGTGTAGGAAGCACAGTTCTTTTGTTCTGAGCAAGCTCACTGTTTGTACCCCATAGGAAACACAGTAGAGTAGAAGAGTGCTCTTTTCTCTAAAGCAGAGTGTGTTTCTTGTAGGGCAATCTAGCGTTTGTTTCCTAGTCCTAAATGGAGTTGAATCACATGCAGTTTCTGGTCCTACGAACAAGAGTTGTTTTCTGGTTAGGAAAGTCACTATTGCGCTCCCATTGCCATACACAGTGCAAATAGCACTCGCGTCTGTTCCCAGCAAGTACAGTGTTGGACTGAAGAGGAGCTACTGTTCTTGTCAGGTTTCTAAGCAGAGTTGAACTACATATGGTCCGTGTGTGTAGGAAGCACAGTTCTTTTGTTCTGAGCAAGCTCACTGTTTGGACCCCATAGGAAACACAGTAGACTAGAAGAGTGCTCCTTTCTCTAAAGCAGAGTATGTTTCTTGTAAGGCGAGCTAGCGTTTGTTTCCCAGTCCTAAATGGAGTTGAATCCCGTGAAGTTTCTGGTACTATGAGCAAGAGTTGTTTTCTGGTAAGGAAAGTCACTATTGCGCTGGCTTTGCCATAACAGGACAAATAGCACTGGAGTCTGTTGCCAGCAAGTACTGTGTATTGGACTGAAGAATATCTACTGTTCTTGTCAGGTTCCTAAGCAGACTTGAACTAGATATGGCCGTGTGTATAGGAAGCACAATTTTTTTTGTTCTGAGCAAGCTCACTGTTTGGACCCCATAGGAAACACAGTAGAGAAGAAGAGTGCTCTTTTCTCAAAAGCAGACTGTGTATCTCGTAAGGCGAGCTAGCGTTTGTTTCCCAGTCCTAAATGGATTTGAGTCACACGCAGTTTCTGGTCCTACGTGCAAGAGTTGTTTTCTGGTAAGGAAAGTCACTATTGCGCTCCCATTGCCATACACAGTGCAAATAGCACTCCCGTCTGTTCCTAGCAAGTACAGTGTATTGGACTGAAGAGGAGCTACTGTTCTTGTCAGTTTCCTAAGCAGAGTTGAACTAGATATGCCCCGTGTGTGTAGGAAGCACAGTTCTTTTGTTCTGAACAAGCTCATTGTTCTAGCCCTATGAGAAACTCAGTAGAGTAGAAGAGTGCTGTTTTCTCAAAAGCAGAGTGTGTTTCATGTAAGGCGAGCTAGCATTTTTTCCCAGTCATAAATGGAGTTGAATCACATGCACTTTCTGGTCCAATGAGCAAGAGTTGTTTTCTGGTAAGGAAAGTCCCTATTGTGCTCCCATTGCCATATACAGTGCAAATAGCACTCGCGTCTGTTCCCAGCAAGTACAGTGTATCGGACTGAAGAGGAGCTACTGTTCTTGTCAGTTTCCTAAGCAGAGTTCAACTAGATATGGCCAGTGTGTAGGAAGCACAGATCTTTTGTTCTGAGCAAACTCACTGTTCTGGCCCTATAGGAAACACAGTAGAGTAGAAGAGTGCTCTTTTCTCTAAAGCAGAGTGTGTTTCTTGTAAGGCGTGCTAGCGTTTGTTTCCCAGTCCTAAATGGAGTTGAAACACATGCAGTTTCTGGTCCTACGAGCAAGAGTTGTTTTATGGTAAGAATAGTCACTATTGCGCTGCCATTGCCATACACAGGACAAATAGCACTGGCGTCTGTTCCCAGCAAGTACAGTGTATTGGACTAAAGGGGATCTACTGTTCTTGTCAAGTTCCTAAGCAGAGTTGAACTAGATATGGCCCGTGTGTGTAGGAAGCACAGTTATTATGTTCTGAGCAAGCTCACTGTTCTGGCCCTATAGGAAACACAGTAGAGTAGAAGAGTGCTTTTTTCTCAAAAGCAGAGTGTGTTTCTTGTAAGGCAAGCTACCGTTTTTTCCCAGTCCTAAATGGAGTTGAATCACATGCAGTTTCTAGTCCTACGAGCAAGAGTTGTTTTCTGTTAAGGAAAGTCACTATTGCGCTCCCATTGACATTCACAGTGCAAATAGCACTCGCGTCTGATCCCAGCAGGTACAGTGTATCAGACTGAAGAGGAGCTACTGTTCTTGTCAGTTTCCTAAGCAGAGTTGAACTAGATATGCCCCGTGTGTTCAGGAAGCACAGTTCTTTTGTTCTGAGCAAGCTCATTTTTCTAGCCCTATGGGAAACACAGTAGTGTAGACGAGTGTTCTTTTCTCAAAAGCAGAGTGTGTTTCTCGTAAGGCGAGCTAGAGTTTGATTTCCAGTCCTAAAGGTAGTTGAGTCACATGCAGTTTTTTGTCCTATGAGCAAGAGTTGTTTTCGGGAAGACGAGTCACTATTGTGCTCCAATTGCCCTACACAGTACAAATAGCACTCGCGTCTGTTCCCAGCAAGTACAGTGTATTGGACTGAAGAGGATCTACTGTTTTTTTTTCAGTTTTCTAAGCAGAGTTGAACTAGATATGGCTCATGTGTGTAGGAAGCACAGTTCTTTTGTTCTGAGCAAGCTCACTGTTTGGACCCCATAGGAATGACAGTAGAGTAGAAGAGTGCTCTTTTCTCAAAAGCAGAGTGTCTTTCATGTAAGGCGAGCTAGCATTTGTTTCCCAGTCCTAAATGGAGTTGAAACACATGCACTTTCTGGTCCTTTGAGTAAGAGTTGGTTTCTGTTAAGGAAAGTCCCTACTGTGCTCCCATTGCCATATACAGTGCAAATAGCACTCGCGTCTGTTGCCAGCAAGTACAGTGTATTGGACTGAAGAGGAGCTACTGTTCTTGTCAGTTTCCTAAGCAGAGTTCAACTAGATATGGCCCGTGTGTAGGAAGCACAGTACTTTTGTTCTGAGCAAGCTCACTGTTCTGGCTCTATGGGAAACACAGTAGAGTAGAAGAGTGCTCTTTTCTCTAAAGCAGAGTGTGTTTCTCGTAAGGCGAGCTAGCGTTTGTTTCCCAGTCCTAAATGGAGTTGAAACACATGCAGTTTCTGGTCCTACGAGCAAGAGTTGTTTTATGGTAAGAATAGTCACTATTGCGCTGCCATTGCCATACACAGGACAAATAGCACTGGCGTCTGTTCCCAGCAAGTACAGTGAATTGGACTAAAGGGGATCTACTGTTCTTGTCAGGTTCCTAAGCAGAGTTGAACTAGATATGGCCCGTGTGTGTAGGAAGCACAGTTATTATGTTCTGAGCAAGCTCACTGTTCTGGCCCTATAGGAAACACAGTAGAGTAGAAAAGTGCTCTTTTCTCAAAAGCAGAGTGTGTTTCTTGTAAGGTAAGCTCGCGTTTTTTTCCCAGTCCTAAATGGAGTTGAATCACATGCAGTTTCTGGTCCTACGAGCAAGAGATGTTTTCTGGTAAGGAAAGTCACTATTGCGCTCCCATTGCCATACACAGTGCAAATAGCACTCGCGTCTGTTCCCAGCATTTACAGTGTATCGGATAGAAGAGGAGCTGCTGTTCTTGTCAGTTTCCTAAGCAGAGTTGAACTAGATATGGCACGTGTGTGTAGGAAGCTCAGTTCTTATGTTCTGAGGAAGCTCACTGTTCTGGCCCTTTAGGAAACACAGTAGAGTAGAAGAGTGCTCTTTTCTCTAAAGCAGAGTGTGTTTCTTGTAGGGCAATCTAGCGTTTGTTTCCTAGTCCTAAATGGAGTTGTATCACATGCAGTTTCTGGTCCTACGAACAAGAGTTGGTTTCTGGTTAGGAAAGTCACTATTGCGCTCCCATTGCCATACACAGTGCAAATAGCACTCGCGTCTGTTCCCAGCAAGTACAGTGTTGGACTGAAGAGGAGCTACTCTTCTTGTCAGGTTTTCTAAGCAGAGTTGAACTACATATGGTCCGTGTGTGTAGGAAGCACAGTTTTTTTTGTTCTGAGCAAGCTCACTGTTTGGACCCCATAGGAAACACTGTAGACTAGAAGAGTGCTCCTTTCTTTAAAGCAGAGTGTGTTTCTTGTAAGGCGAGCTAGCGTTTATTTCCCAGTCCTAAATGGAGTTGAATCCCATGAAGTTTCTGGTACTATGAGTAAGAGTTGTTTTCTGGTAAGGAAAGTCACTATTGCGCTGCCATTGCCATAAACAGGACAAATAGCACTGGCGTCTGTTGCCAGCAAGTACAGTGTATTGGACTGAAGAGGTTCTACTGTTCTTGTCAGGTTCCTAAGCAGACTTGAACTAGATATGGCCGTGTGTATAGGAAGCACAATTTTTTTTGTTCTGAGCAAGCTCACTGTTTGGACCCCATAGGAAACACAGTAGAGTAGAAGAGTTCTCTTTTCTCAAAAGCAGACTGTGTTTCTTGTAAGGCGAGCTAGCGTTTGTTTCCCAGTCCTAAATGGAGTTGAATCACATGCAGTTTCTCGTCCTACGAGCAAGAGTTGTTTTCTGGTAAGGAAAGTCACTATTGCGCTCCCATTGCCATACTCAGTGCAAATAGCAGTCCGTCTGTTCTTAGCAAGTACAGTGTTGGACTGAAGAGGAGCTACTGTTCTTGTCATGTTTCTAAGCAGAGTTGAACTACATATGGTCCGTGTGTGTAGGAAGCACAGTTCTTTTTTTCTGAGCAAGCTCACTGTTTGGACCCCATAGGAAACACAGTAGACTAGAAGAGTGCTCCTTTCTCTAAAGCAGAGTGTGTTTCTTGTAAGGCGAGCTAGCGTTTGTTTCCCAGTCCTAAATGGAGTTGAATCCCGTGACCTTTCTGGTACTATGAGCAAGAGTTGTTTTCTGGTAAGGAAAGTCGCTATTGCGCTGCCTTTGCCATAAACAGGACAAATATCACTGGAGTCTGTTGCCAGCAAGTACTGTGTATTGGACTGAAGAGTATCTACTGTTCTTGTCAGGTTCCTAAGCAGACTTGAACTAGATATGGCCGTGTGTATAGGAAGCACAATTTTTTTTTTGTTCTGAGCAATCTCACCGTTTGGACCCCATAGGAAACACAGTAGAGTAGAAGAGTGCTCTTTTCTCAAAAGCAGACTGTGTATCTCGTAAGGCGAGCTAGCGTTTGTTTCCCAGTCCTAAATGGAGTTGAGTCACACACAGTTTCTGGTCCTACGTGCAAGAGTTGTTTTCTGGTAAGGAAAGTCACTATTGCGCTCCCATTGCCATACACAGTGCAAATAGCACTCCCGTCTGTTCCTAGCAAGTACAGTGTATTGGACTGAAGAGGAGCTACTGTTCTTGTCAGTTTCCTAAGCAGAGTTGAAACTAGATATGCCCCGTGTGTGTAGGAAGCACAGTTCTTTTGTTCTGAACAAGCTCATTGTTCTAGCACTATGAGAAACTCAGTAGAGTAGAAGAGTGCTCTTTTCTCAAAAGCAGAGTGTGTTTCATGTAAGGCGAGCTAGCATTTGTTTCCCAGTCCTAAATGGATTTGAAGAATCACATGCACTTTCTGGTCCTACGAGCAAGAGTTGTTTTCTGGTAAGGAAAGTCCCTATTGTGCTCCCATTGCCATATACAGTGCAAATAGCACTCGCGTCTGTTCCCAGCAAGTACAGTGTATCGGACTGAAGAGGAGCTACTGTTCTTGTCAGTTTCCTAAGCAGAGTTCAACTAGATAAGGCCAGTGTGTAGGAAGCACAGTTCTTTTGTTCTGAGCAAACTCACTGTTCTGGCCCTATAGGAAACACAGTAGAGTAGAAGAGTGCTCTTTTCTCTAAAGCAGAGTGTGTTTCTTGTAAGGCGAGCTAGCGTTTGTTTCCCAGTCCTAAATGGAGTTGAAAACACATGCAGTTTCTGGTCCTACGAGCAAGAGTTGTTTTATGGTAAGAATAGTCACTATTGCGCTGCCATTGCCATACACAGTACAAATAGCACTCGCGTCTGTTCCCAGCAAGTACGAGTGGTAATTGGTGGACTGAAGAGGATCTACTGTTTTTTTTTCAGTTTTCTAAGCAGAGTTGAACTAGATATGGCCCATGTGGTGTAGGAAGCACAGTTCTTTTGTTCTGAGCAAGCTCACTGTTTGGACCCCATAGGAATGACAGTAGAGTAGAAGAGTGCTCTTTTCTCAAAAGCAGAGTGTCTTTCATGTAAGGCGAGCTAGCATTTGTTTCCCAGTCCTAAATGGAGTTGAAACACAAGCACTTTCTGGTCCTATGAGTAAGAGTTGGTTTCTGTTAAGGAAAGTCCCTACTGTGCTCCCATTGCCATATACCGTGCAAATAGCACTCGCGTCTGTTGCCAGCAAGTACAGTGTATTGGACTGAAGAGGAGCTACTGTTCTTGTCAGTTTCCTAAGCAGAGTTCAACTAGATATGGCCCGTGTGTAGGAAGCACAGTACTTTTGTTCTGAGCAAGCTCACTGTTCTGGCTCTATGGGAAACACAGTAGAGTAGAAGAGTGCTCTTTTCTCTAAAGCAGAGTGTGTTTCTCGTAAGGCGAGCTAGCGTTTGTTTCCCAGTCCTAAATGGAGTGGAAACACATGCAGTTTCTGGTCCTACGAGCAAGAGTTGTTTTATCGTAAGAATAGTCACTATTGCGCTGCCATTGCCATACACAGGACAAATAGCACTGGCGTCTGTTCCCAGCAAGTACAGTGAATTGGACTAAAGGTGATCTACTGTTCTTGTCAGGTTCCTAATCAGAGTTGAACTAGATATGGCCCGTGTGTGTAGGAAGCACAGTTATTATGTTCTGAGCAAGCTCACTGTTCTGGCCCTATAGGAAACACAGTAGAGTAGAAAAGTGCTCTTTTCTCAAAAGCAGAGTGTGTTTCTTGTAAGGTAAGCTCGCGTTTTTTTCCCAGTCCTAAATGGATTTGAATCACATGCAGTTTCTGGTCCTACGAGCAAGAGATGTTTTCTGGTAAGGAAAGTCACTATTGCGCTCCCATTGCCATACACAGTGCAAATAGCACTCGCGTCTGTTCCCAGCAATTACAGTGTATCGGATAGAAGAGGAGCTGCTGTTCTTGTCAGTTTCCTAAGCAGAGTTGAACTAGATATGGCACGTGTGTGTAGGAAGCTCAGTTCTTATGTTCTGAGGAAGCTCACTGTTCTGGCCCTTTAGGAAACACAGTAGAGTAGAAGAGTGCTCTTTTCTCTAAAGCAGAGTGTGTTTCTTGTAGGGCAATGTAGCGTTTGTTTCCTAGTCCTAAATGGAGTTGTATCACATGCAGTTTCTGGTCCTACGAACAAGAGTTGGTTTCTGGTTAGGAAAGTCACTATTGCGCTCCCATTGCCATACACAGTGCAAATAGCACTCGCGTCTGTTCCCAGCAAGTACAGTGTTGGACTGAAGAGGAGCTACTCTTCTTGTCAGGTTTCTAAGCAGAGTTGAACTACATATGGTCCGTGTGTGTAGGAAGCACAGTTTTTTTGTTCTGAGCAAGCTCACTGTTTGGACCCCATAGGAAACACTGTAGACTAGAAGAGTGCTCCTTTCTTTAAAGCAGAGTGTGTTTCTTGTAAGGCGAGCTAGCGTTTATTTCCCAGTCCTAAATGGAGTTGAATCCCATGAAGTTTCTGGTACTATGAGTAAGAGTTGTTTTCTGGTAAGGAAAGTCACTATTGCGCTGCCATTGCCATAAACAGGACAAATAGCACTGGCGTCTGTTGCCAGCAAGTACAGTGTATTGGACTGAAGAGGATCTACTGTGCTTGTCAGGTTCCTAAGCAGACTTGAACTAGATATGGCCATGTGTATAGGAAGCACAATTTTTTTTGTTCTGAGCAAGCTCACTGTTTGGACCCCATAGGAAACACAGTAGAGTAGAAGAGTTCTCTTTTCTCAAAAGCAGACTGTGTTTCTTGTAAGGCGAGCTAGCGTTTGTTTCCCAGTCCTAAATGGAGTTGAATCACATGCAGTTTCTCGTCCTACGAGCAAGAGTTGTTTTCTGGTAAGGAAAGTCACTATTGCGCTCCCATTGCCATACTCAGTGCAAATAGCAGTCCGTCTGTTCTTAGCAAGTACAGTGTATTGGACTGAAGAGGAGCTACTGTTCTTCTCAGTTTCCTAAGCAGAGTTGAACTAGGTATGCCCCGTGTGTGAAGGAAGCACAGTTCTTTTGTTCTGAGCAAGCTCATTGTTCTGGCCCTATGGGAAACACAGTAGATTAGAAGAGTGTTCTTTTCTCAAAAGCAGAGTGTGTTTCTTGTAAGGCGAGCTAGAGTTTGTTTCCCAGTCCTAAATGTAGTTGAGTCAAATGCAGTTTTTTGTCCTATGAGCAAGAGTTGTTTTCTGGTAAGACGAGACATTATTGTGGTCCAATTGCCCTACACAGTGCAAATAGCACTCGCGTCTGTTCCCAGCAAGTACAGTGTATTGGACTGAAGAGGATCTACTGTTCTTTTTAGTTTCCTAAGCAGAGTTGAACTAGATATGGCCCATGTGTGTAGGAAGCACAGTTCTTTTGTTCTGAGCAAGCTCACTGTTTGGACCCCATAGGAAACACAGTAGAGTAGAAGAGTGCTCTTTTCTCTAAAGCAGAGTGTGTTTCTTGTAGGGCAATCTAGCGTTTGTTTCCTAGTCCTAAATGGAGTTGAATCACATGCAGTTTCTGGTCCTACGAACAAGAGTTGTTTTCTGGTTAGGAAAGTCACTATTGCGCTCCCATTGCCATACACAGTGCAAATAGCACTCGCGTCTGTTCCCAGCAAGTACAGTCTTGGACTGAAGAGGAGCTACTGTTCTTGTCATGTTTCTAAGCAGAGTTGAACTACATATGGTCCGTGTGTGTAGGAAGCACAGTTCTTTTGTTCTGAGCAAGCTCACTGTTTGGACCCCATAGGAAACACAGTAGACTAGAAGAGTGCTCCTTTCTCTAAAGCAGAGTGTGTTTCTTGTAAGGCGAGCTAGCGTTTGTTTCCCAGTCCTAAATGGAGTTGAATCCCGTGAACTTTCTGGTACTATGAGCAAGAGTTGTTTTCTGGTAAGGAAAGTCACTATTGCGCTGCCTTTGCCATAAACAGGACAAATAGCCCTGGAGTCTGTTGCCAGCAAGTACTGTGTATTGGACTGAAGAGTATCTACTGTTCTTGTCAGGTTCCTAAGCAGACTTGAACTAGATATGGCCGTGTGTATAGGAAGCACAATTTTTTTTTTGTTCTGAGCAAGCTCACTGTTTGGACCCCATAGGAAACACAGTAGAGTAGAAGAGTGCTCTTTTCTCAAAAGCAGACTGTGTATCTCGTAAGGCGAGCTAGCGTTTGTTTCCCAGTCCTAAATGGAGTTGAGTCACACACAGTTTCTGGTCCTACGTGCAAGAGTTGTTTTCTGGTAAGGAAAGTCACTATTGCGCTCCCATTGCCATACACAGTGCAAACAGCACTCCCGTCTGTTCCTAGCAAGTACAGTGTATTGGACTGAAGAGGAGCTACTGTTCTTGTCAGTTTCCTAAGCAGAGTTGAACTAGATATGCCCCGTGTGTGTAGGAAGCACAGTTCTTTTGTTCTGAACAAGCTCATTGTTCTAGCACTATGAGAAACTCAGTAGAGTAGAAGAGTGCTCTTTTCTCAAAAGCAGAGTGTGTTTCATGTAAGACATGCTACCATTTGTTTCCCAGTCCTAAATGGAGTTGAATCACATGCACTTTCTGGTCCTACGAGCAAGAGTTGTTTTCTGGTAAGGAAAGTCCCTATTGCGCTCCCATTGCCAGATACAGTGCAAATAGCACTCGCGTCTGTTCCCAGCAAGTACAGTGTATCGGACTGAAGAAGAGCTACTGTTCTTGTCAGTTTCCTAAGCAGAGTTGAACTAGATATGGCCCGTGTGTAGGAAGCACAGTTCTTTTCTTCTGAGCAAGCTCACTGTTCTGGCCCTATAGGAAACACAGTAGAGTAGAAGAGTGCTCTTTTCTCTAAAGCAGAGTGTGTTTCTTGTAAGGCGAGCTAGCGTTTGTTTCCCAGTCCTAAATGGAGTTGAAACACATGCAGTTTCTGGTCCTACGAGCAAGAGTTGTTTTATGGTAAGAATAGTCACTATTGCGCTGCCATTGCCATACACAGGACAAATAGCACTGGCGTCTGTTCCCAGCTTGTACAGTGTATTGGACTAAAGGGGATCTACTCTTCTTGTCAGGTTCCTAAGAAGAGTTGAACTAGATATGGCCCGTGTGTGTAGGAAGAACAGTTATTATGTTCTGAGCAAGCTCACTGTTCTGGCCCTATAGGAAACACAGTAGAGTAGAAGAGTGCTCTTTTCTCAAAAGCAGAGTGTGTTTCTTGTAAGGTAAGCTCGCGTTTTTTTCCCAGTCCTAAATGGAGTTGAATCACATGCAGTTTCTGGTCCTACGTGCAAGAGTTGTTTTCTGTTAAGGAAAGTCACTATTGCGCTCCCATTGCCATACACAGTGCAAATAGCACTCCCGTCTGTTCCTAGCAAGTACAGTGTATTGGACTGAAGAGGAGCTACTGTTCTTGTCAGTTTCCTAAGCAGAGTTGAACTAGATATGCCCCGTGTGTGTAGGAAGCACAGTTCTTTCATTCTGAACAAGCTCATTGTTCTAGCCCTATGGGAAACACAGTAGAGTAGAAGAGTGCTCTTTTCTCAAAAGCAGAGTGTGTTTCATGTAAGGCGAGCTAGCATTTGTTTCCCAGTCCTAGATGGAGTTGAATCACATGCACTTTCTGGTCCTCCGAGCAAGAGTTGTTTTCTGGTAAGGAAAGTCCCTATTGTGCTCCCATTGCCATATACAGTGCAAATAGCACTCGCGTCTGTTCCCAGCAAGTACAGTGTATCGGACTGAACAGGAGCTACTGTTCTTGTCAGTTTCCTAAGCAGAGTTCAACTAGATATGGCCAGTGTGTAGGAAGCACAGTTCTTTTGTTCTGAGCAAACTCACTGGTCTGGCCCTATAGGAAACACAGTAGAGTAGAAGAGTGCTCTTTTCTCAAAAGCAGAGTGTGTTTCATGTAAGGCGAGCTAGCATTTGTTTCCCAGTCCTAAATGGAGTTGAATCACATGCACTTTCTGGTCCTCCGAGCAAGAGTTGTTTTCTGGTAAGGAAAGTCCCTATTGTGCTCCCATTGCCATACACAGTGCAAATAGCACTCCCGTCTGTTCCCAGCAAGTACAGTGTATTGGACTAAAGGGGATCTACTGTTCTTGTCAGGTTCCTAAGCAGAGTTGAACTAGATATGGCCCGTGAGTGTAGGAAGCACAGTTATTATGTTCTGAGCAAGCTCACTGTTCTGGCCCTATAGGAAACACAGTAGAGTAGAAGAGTGCTCTTTTCTCAAAAGCAGAGTGTGTTTCTTGTAAGGCAAGCTAGCGTTTTTTTCCCAGTCCTAAATGGAGTTGAATCACATGCAGTTTCTGGTCCTACGAACAAGAGTTGTTTTCTGTTAAGGAAAGTCACTATTGCGCTCCCATTGACATACACAGTGCAAATAGCACTCGCGTCTGATCCCAGCAGGTACAGTGTATTGGACTGAAGAGTAGCTACTGTTCTTGTCAGTTTCCTAAGCAGAGTTGAACTAGATATGGCCCGTGTGTGTAGGAAGCACAGTTTTTTTGTTCTCAGCAAGCTCACCGTTCTGGCCCTATGGGAAACACAGTAGAGTAGAAGAGTGCTCTTTTCTCTAAAGCAGAGTGTGTTTCTTGTAAGGCGAGGTAGCGTTTGTTTCCCAGTCCTAAATGGAGTTGAAACACATGCACTTTCTGGTCCTACGAGCAAGAGATGTTTTATGGTAAGAATAGTCACTATTGCGCTGCCATTGCCATACAGAGGACAAATAACACTGTCGTCTGTTCCCAGCAAGTACAGTGTATTGGACTAAAGGGGATCTACTGTTCTTGTCAGGTTCCTAAGCAGAGTTGAACTAGATATGGCCCGTGTGTGTAGGAAGCACAGTTATTATGTTCTGAGCAAGCTCACTGTTCTGGCCCTATAGGAAACACAGTAGAGTAGAAGAGTGCTCTTTTCTCAAAAGCAGAGTGTGTTTCATGTAAGGCGAGGTAGCATTTGTTTCCCAGTCCTAAATGGAGTTGAATCACATGCAGTTTCTGGTCCTATGAGCAAGAGTTGTTTTCTGGTAAGGAAAGTCACTATTGCACTCCCATTGCCATACACAGTGCAAATAGCACTGGCGTCTGTTCCCAGCAAGTACAGTGTATAGGACTGAAGAGGAGCTACTGTTCTTGTCAGTTTCCTAAGCAGAGTTGAACTAGATATGGCCCGTGTGTGTTGGAAGCTCAGTTCTTATGTTCTTAGCAAGCTCACTGTTCTGGCCCTTTAGGAAACACAGTAGAGTAGAAGAGTGCTCTTTTCTCTAAAGCAGAGTGTGTTTCTTGTAGGGCAAGCTAGCGTTTGTTTCCAAGTCCTAAATGGAGTTGAATCACATGCAGTTTCTGGTCCTACTAACAAGAGTTGTTTTCTGGTAAGGAAAGTCACTATCGTGCTCCCATGGCCATACACAGTGCAAATAGCACTCGCGTCTGTTCCCAGCAAGTACAGTATTGGACTGAAGAGGAGCTACTGTTCTTGTAAGGTTCCTAAGCAGAGTTGAACTATAGATGGTCTGTGTGTGTAGGAAGCACAGTTCTTTTGTTCTGAGCAAGCTCACTGTTTGGACCCCATAGGAAACACAGTAGACTAGAAGAGTGCTTCTTTCTCTAAAGCAGAGTGTGTTTCTTGTAAGGCGAGGTAGCATTTGTTTCCCAGTCCTAAATGGAGTTGAATCCCATGCAGTTTCTGGTACTACGAGCAAGAGTTGTTTTCTGGTAAGAAGAGTCACTATTGCGCTGCCATTGCCATACACAGGACAAATAGAACTGGCGTCTGTTGCCAGCAAGTATAGTGTATTGGACTGAAGAGGATCTACTGTTCTTGTCAGGTATCTAAGCAGACTTGAACTAGATATGGCCGTGTGTGTAGGAAGCACAATTTTTTTTGTTCTGAGCAAGCTCACTGTTTGGACCCCATAGGAAACACAGTAGAGTAGAAGAGTGCTCTTTTCTCAAAAGCAGATTGTTTTTCTTGTAAGGCGATCTAGCGTTTGTTTCCCAGTCCTAAATGGAGTTGAATCACATGCAGTTTCTGGTCCTACGAGCAAGAGTTGTTTTCTGGTAAGGAAAGTCACTATTGCGCTCCCATTGCCATAAACAGTGCAAATAGCACTCCCGTCTGTTCCTAGCAAGTACAGTGTATTGGACTGAAGAGGAGCTGCTGTTCTTCTCAGTTTCATAAGCAGAGTTGAACTAGATATGCCCCATGTGTTCAGGAAGCACAGTTCTTTTGTTCTGAGCAAGCTCATTGTTCTAGCCCTATGGGAAACACAGTAGAGTAGACGAGTGTTCTTTTCTCAAAAGCAGAGTTTGTTTCTTGTAAGGCAAGCTAGCGTTTGTTTCCCAGTCCTAAATGGAGTTTAATCCCATGCAGTGTCTGGTACTATGAGCAAGAGTTGTTTTCTGGTAAGGAAAGTCACTATTGTGCTGCCTTGCCATACACAGGACAAATAGCACTGGCGTCTGTTGCCAGCAAGTACAGTGTATTGGACTGAAGAGGATCTACTGTTCTTGTCAGGTTCCTAAGCAGACTTGAACTAGATATTGCCGTGTGTATAGGAAGCACAATTTTTTTTGTTCTGAGCAAGCTCACTGTTTGGACCCCATAGGAAACACAGTAGAGTAGAAGAGTGCTCTTTTCTCAAAAGCAGACTGTGTTTCTTTTAAGGCGAGCTAGCGTTTGTTTCCCAGTCCTAAATGGAGTTGAATCACATGCAGTTTCTAGTCCTACGAGCAAGAGTTGTTTTCTGGTAAGAAGAGACACTATTGTGCTCCAATAGCCCTACACAGTGCAAATAGCACTCGCGTCTGTTTTCAGCAAGTACAGTGTATTGGACTGAAGAGGATCTACTGTTCTTTTTAGTTTCCTAAGCAGAGTTGAACTAGATATGGCCCATGTGTGTAGGAAGCACAGTTCTTTAGTTCTGAGCAAGCTCACTGTTTGGACCCCATAGGAAACACAGTAGAGTAGAAGAGTGCTCTTTTCTCAAAAGCAGAGCGTGTTTCATGTAAGGCGAGGTAGCATTTGTTTTCCCAGTCCTAAATGGAGTTGAATCACATGCACATTCTGGTCCTACGAGCAAGAGTTGTTTTCTGGTAAGGAAAGTCCCTATTGCGTTCTGATTGCCATATACAGTGCAAATAGAACTCGCGTCTGTTACCAGCAAGTACAGTGTATAGGACTGAAGAGGAGCTACTGTTCTTGTCAGTTTCATAAGCAGAGTTGAACTAGATATGGCCCGTGTGTAGGAAGCACAGTTCTTTTGTCCTGAGCAAGCTCACTGTTCTGGCCCTATAGGAAACACAGTGGAGTAGAAGAGTGCTCTTTTCTCTAAAGCAGAGTGTGTTTCTTGTAAGGCAAGGTAGCGTTTGTTTCCCAGTCCTAAATGGAGTTGAAACACATGCAGTTTCTGGTCCTACGAGCAACAGTTGTTTTATGGTAAGAACAGTCACTATTGCGCTGCCATTGCCAAACACAGGACAAATAGCACTGGCGTCTGTTCCCAGCATGTACAGTGTATTGGACTAAAGGGGATCTACTGTTCTTGTCAGGTTCCTAAGCAGAGTTGAACTAGATATGGCCAGTGTTTGTAGAAAGCATAGTTATAATGTTCTGAGCAAGCTCACTGTTCTGGCCCTATAGGAAACACAGTAGAGTAGAAGAGTGCTCTTTTCTCTAAAGCAGAGTGTGTTTCTTGTAAGGCAAGCTAGCGTTTTTTTCCCAGTCCTACATGGAGTTGAATCCCATACAGTTTCTGGTCCTACAAGCAAGAGTTGTTTTCTCGTAAGGAAAGTCACTATTGCGCTCCCATTGCCATACACAGTGCAAATAGCACTCGCGTCTGTTGCCAGCAAGTACAGTGTATTGGACTGAAGAGGATCTACTGTTCTTGTCAGGTTCCTAAGCAGACTTGAACTAGATATGGCCGTGTGTGTAGGAAGCACAATTTTTTTTGTTCTGAGAATGCTCACTGTTTGGACCCCATAGGAAAAACAGTAGAGTAGAAGAGTGCTCTTTTCTCAAAAGCAGACTGTTTTTCTTGTAAGGCGATCTAGCGTTTGTTTCCCAGTCCTAAATGGAGTTGAATCACATGCAGTTTCTGGTCCTACGAGCAAGAGTTGTTTTCTGGTAAGGAAAGTCACTATTGCGCTCCCATTGCCATACACAGTGCAAATAGCACTCCCGTCTGTTCCTAGCAAGTTCAGTGTATTGGACTGAAGAGGAGCTACTGTTCTTCTCAGTTTCATAAGCAGAGTTGAACTAGATATGCCCCGTGTGTTTAGGAAGCACAGTTCTTTTGTTCTGAGCATGCTCATTGTTCTAGCCCTATGGGAAACACAGTAGAGTAGACGAGTGTTCTTTTCTCAAAAGCAGAGTGTGTTTCTTGTAAGGCGAGCTAGAGTTTGTTTCCCAGTCCTAAAAATAGTTGAGTCACATGCAGTTTTTTGTCCTATGAGCAAGAGTTGTTTTCTGGTAAGACGAGTCACTATTGTGCTCCAATTGCCCTACACAGTACAAATAGCACTCGCGTCTGTTCCCAGCAAGTACAGTGTATTGGACTGAAGAGGATCTACTGTTTTTTTTCAGTTTCCTAATCAGAGTTGAATTAGATATGGCCCATGTGTGTAGGAAGCACAGTTCTTTTGTTCTGAGCAAGCTCACTGTTTGGACCCCATAGGAAAGACAGTAGAGTAGAAGAGTGCTCTTTTCTCAAAAGCAGAGTGTGTTTCATGTAAGGCGAGCTAGCATTTGTTTCCCAGTCCTAAATGGAGTTGAAACACATGCACTTTCTGGTCCTACGAGCAAGAGTTGTTTTCTGGTAAGGAAAGTCCCTATTGCGCTCCCATTGCCATATACAGTGCAAATAGCTCTCGCGTCTGTTGCCAGCAAGTACAGTGTATTGGACTGAAGAGGAGCTACTGTTCTTGTCAGTTTCCTAAGCAGAGTTCAACTAGATATGGCCCGTGTGTAGGAAGCACAGTTCTTTTGTTCTGAGCAAGCTCACTGTTCTGGCCCTATAGAAAACACAGTAGAGTAGAAGAGTGCTCTTTTCTCTAAAGCAGAGTGTGTTTCTCGTAAGGCGAGCTAGCGTTTGTTTCCCAGTCCTAAATGGAGTTGAAACACATGCAGTTTCTGGTCCTAGGAGCAAGAGTTGTTTTATGGTAAGAATAGTCACTATTGCGCTGCCATTGCCATACACAGGACAAATAGCACTGGCGTCTGTTCCCAGCAAGTACAGTGTATTGGACTAAAGGGGATCTACTCTTCTTGTCAGGTTCCTAAGCAGAGTTGAACTAGATATGGCCCGTGTGTGTAGGAAGAACAGTTATTATGTTCTGAGCAAGCTCACTGTTCTGGCCCTATAGGAAACACAATAGAGTAGAAGAGTGCTCTTTTCTCAAAAGCAGAGTGTGTTTCTTGTAAGGTAAGCTCGCGTTTTTTTCCCACTCCTTAATGGAGTTGAATCACATGCAGTTTCTGGTCCTACGAGCAAGAGATGTTTTCTGGTAAGGAAAGTCACTATTGCGCTCCCATTGCCATACACAGTACAAATAGCACTCGCGTCTGATCCCAGCAAGTACAGTGTATCGGATTGAAGAGGAGCTACTGTTCTTGTCAGTTTCCTAAGCAGAGTTGAACTAGATATGGCCCGTGTGTGTAGGAAGCTCAGTTCTTATGTTCTGAGCAAGCTCACTCTTCTGGCCCTTTAGGAAACACAGTAGAGTAGAAGAGTGCTCTTTTCTCTAAAGCAGAGTGTGTTTCTTGTAGGGCAATCTAGCGTTTGTTTCCTAGTCCTAAATGGAGTTGAATCACATGCAGTTTCTGGTCCTACGAACAAGAGTTGTTTTCTGGTTAGGAGAGTCACTATTGCGCTCCCATTGCCATACACAGTGCAAATAGCACTCGCGTCTGTTCCCTGCAAGTACAGTGTTGGACTGAAGAGGAGCTACTGTTCTTCTCAGGTTCCTAAGCAGAGTTTTACTACATGTGGTCTGTGTGTGTAGGAAGCACAGTTCTTTTCTTCTGAGCAAGCTCACTGTTTGGACCCCATAGGAAACACAGTAGACTAGAAGAGTGCTTCTTTCTCTAAAGCAGAGTGTGTTTCTTGTAAGGCGAGGTAGCGTTTGTTTCCCATTCCTAAATGGAGTTGAATCGCATGCAGTTTCTGGTACTATGAGCAAGAGTTGTTTTCTGGTAAGGAAAGTCACTATTGCGCTGCCATTGCCATACACAGGACAAATAGCACTGGCGTCTGTTGCCAGCAAGTACAGTGTATTGGACTGAAGAGGATCTACTGTTCTTGTCAGGTTCCTAAGCAGACTTGAACTAGATATGGCCGTGTGTGTAGGAAGCACAATTTTTTTTGTTCTGAGCAAGCTCACTGTTTGGACCCCATAGGAAACACAGTAGAGTAGAAGAGTGCTCTTTTCTCTAAAGCAGAGTGTGTTTCTTGTAGGGAAAGCTAGCGTTTGTTTCGCAGTCCTAAATGGAGTTGAATCACATGCAGTTTCTGGTCCCACGAACAAGAGTTGTTTTCTGGTAAGGATAGTCACTATTGTGCTCCCATTGCCATACACAGTGCAAATAGCACTCGCGTCTGTTCCCAGTAAGTACAGTGTTGGACTGAAGAGAAGCTACTGTTCTTGTCAGGTTCCTAAGCAGAGTTGAACTACATATGGTCCGTGTGTGTAGGAAGCACAGTTCTTTTCTTCTGAGCAAGCTCACTGTTTGGACCCCATAGGAAACACAGTAGACTAGAAGAGTGCTCCTTTCTCTAAAGCAGAGTGTGTTTCTTGTAAGGCAAGCTAGCGTTTGTTTCCCAGTCCTAAATGGAGTTGAATCGCATGCAGTTTCTGGTACTATGAGCAAGAGTTGTTTTCTGGTAAGGAAAGTCACTATTGTGCTGCCATTGCCATACACAGGACAAATAGCACTGGCGTCTGTTGCCAGCAAGTACAGTGTATTGGACTAAAGGGGATCTACTGTTCTTGTCAGGTTCCTAAGCAGAGGTGAACTAGATATGCCCCGTGTGTGTAGGAAGCACAGTTCTTTTGTTCTGAGCAATTCACCGTTCTGGCCCTATGGGAAACACAGTAGAGTAGAAGAGTGCTCTTTTCTCAAAAGCAGAGTGTGTTTCTTGTAAGGCGAGCTAGAGTTTGTTTCCCAGTCCTAAATGGAGTTGAGTCACATGCAGTTTCTGGTCCTACGAGCAAGAGTTGTTTTCTGGTAAGACGAGTCACTATTGTGCTCCCATTGCCATACACAGTGCAAATAGCACTCGCATCTGTTCCCAACAAGTACAGTGTATTGGACTGAATAGGATCTACTGTTCTTTTCAGTTTCCTAAGCAGAGGTGAACTAGATATTGCCCATGTGTGTAGGAAGCACAGTTCTTTTGTTCTGAGCAAGCTCACTGTTCGGACCCCATAGGAAACACAGTAGAGTAGAAGAGTGCTCTTTTCTCAAAAGCAGAGTGTGTTTCATGTAAGGCAAGGTAGCATTTGTTTCCCAGTCTTAAATGGAGTTGAATCACATGCAATTACTGGTCCTATGAGCAAGAGTTGTTTTCTGGTAAGGAAAGTCACTATTGCGCTCCCATTGACATACACAGTGCAAATAGCCCTGGAGTCTGTTCCCAGCAAGTACAGTGTATAGGACTGAAGAGGAGCTACTGTTCTTGTCAGTTTCCTAAGCAGAGTTGAACTAGATATGGCCCGTGTGCGTAGGAAGCTCAGTTCATATGTTCTGAGCAAGCTCACTGTTCTGGCCCTATAGGAAACACAGTAGAGTAGAAGAGTGTTCTTTTCTCTAAAGCAGAGTGTGTTTCTTGTAGGGCAAGCTAGCGTTTGTTTCCTAGTCCTAAATGGAGTTGAATCACATGCAGTTTCTGGTCCTTACGCACAAGAGTTGTTTTCTGGTAAGGAAAGTCACTATTGCGCGCCCATTGCCATACACAGTGCAAATAGCACTCGCGTCTGTTCCCTGCAAGTACAGTGTTGGACTGAAGAGGAGCTACTGTTCTTTTCAGGTTCCTAAGCAGAGTTGAACTACATATGGTCCGTGTGTATAGGAAGCACAGTTCTTTTGTTCTGAGCAAGCTCACTGTTTGGACCCCATAGGAAACACAGTAGAGTAGAATAGTGCTCCTTTCTCTAAAGCAGAGTGTGTTTCTTGTAAGGTGAGCTAGCGTTTGTTTCCCAGTCTAAAATGGAGTAGAATATCATGCCGTTTCTGGTCCTATGAGCAAGAGTTGTTTTCTGGTAAGGAAAGTCACTATTGTGATGCCATTGCCATACACAGGACAAATAGCACTGGCGTCTGTTGCCAGCAAGTACAGTGTATTGGACTGAAGAGGATCTACTGTTCTTGTCAGGTTTCTAAGCAGACTTGAACTAGATATGGCCGTGTGTGTAGGAAGCACAATTTTTTTTTGTTCTGAGCAAGCTCACTGTTTGGACCCCATAGGAAACACAGTAGAGTAGAATAGTGCTCTTTTCTCAAAAGCCGACTGTGTTTCTTGTAAGGCGAGCTAGCGTTTGTTTCCTAGCCCTAAATGGAGTTGAATCACATGCAGTTTCTGGTCCTACGAGCAGGAGTTGTTTTCTGGTAAGGAAAGTCACTATTGCACTCCTATTGCCATATACAGTGCAAATAGCACTCGCGTCTGTTCTTAGCAAGTACAGTGTATTGGACTGAAGAGGAGCTACTGTTCTTGTCAGTTTCCTAAGCAGAGGTGAACTAGATATGGCCCGTGTGTAGGAAGCACAGTTCTTTTGTTCTGAGCAAGCTCACTGTTCTGGCCCTATAGGAAACACAGTAGAGTAGAAGAATGCTCTTTTCTCTAAAGCAGAGTGTGTGCCTCGTAAGGCGAGCTAGCGTTTGTTTCCCAGTCCGAAATGGAGGTGAAAAACTTGCAGTTTCTGGTCCTATGAGCAAGAGTTGTTTTCTGGTAGGAATAGTCACTATTGCGCTGCCATTGCCATACACAGGACAAATAGCACTGCCGTCTGTTCCCAGCAAGTACAGTGTATTGGACTAAAGGGGATCTACTGTTCTTGTCAGGTTCCTAAGCAGAGTTGAACTAGATATGGCCCGTGTGTGTAGGAAGCACAGATATTATGTGCTGAGTAAGCTCACTGTTCTGGCCCTATAGGAAACACAGTAGAGTAGAAGAGTGCTCTTTTCTCTAAAGCAGAGTGTGTTTCTTGTAAGGCAAGCTAGCGTTTGTTTCCTAGTCCTAAATGGAGTTGAATCACATGCAGTTTCTGGTCCTACGAACAAGAGTTGTTTTCTGGTAAGGAAAGTCACGATTGTGCTCCCATTGCCATACACAGTGCAAATAGCACTGGCGTCTGATCCCAGCAAGTACAGTGTTGGACTGAAGAGGAGCTACTGTTCTTTCAGTTTCCTAAGCAGAGTTGAACTACATATGCCCCGTGTGTGTAGGAAGCACAGTTCTTTTGTTCTGAGCAAGTTCACCGTTCTGGCCCTATGGGAAACACAGTAGAGTAGAAGAGTGCTCTTTTCTCAAAAGCAGAGTGTGTTTCTTGTAAGGCGAGCTAGAGTTTGTTTCCCAGTCCTAAATGGAGTTGAGTCACATGCAGTTTTTTGTCCTACGAGCAAGAGTTGTTTTCTGGTAAGACGAGTCACGATTGTGCTCCCATTGCCATACACAGTGCAAGTAGCACTCGCGTCTGTTCTCAGCAAGTACAGTGTATTGGACTGAAGAGGATCTACTGTTCTTTTCAGTTTCCTAAGCAGAGTTGACCTAGATATGGCCCATGTGTGTAGGAAGTACAGTTATTATGTTCTGAGCAAGCTCACTGTTCTGGCCGTATAGGAAACACAGTAGAGTAGAAGAGTACTCTTTTCTCAAAAGCAGAGTGTGTTTCATGTAAGGCGAGCTAGCATTTGTTTGCCAGTCCTAAATGGAGTTGAATCACATGCACTTTCTGGTCCTACGAGCAAGAGTTGTTTTCTGGTAAGGAAAGTCCCTATTGCACTCCTATTGCCATATACAGTGCAAATAGCACTCGCGTCTGTTCCCAGCAAGTACAGTGTATTGGACTGAAGAGGAGCTACTGTTCTTGTCAATTTCCTAAGCAGAGTTGAACTAGATATGGCCCGTGTGTAGGAAGCACAGTTCTTTTGTTCTGAGCAAGCTCACTGTTCTTGCCCTATAGGAAACACAGTAGAGTAGAAGAGTGCTCTTTTCTCTAAAGCAGAGTGTGTTTCTTGTAAGGCGAGCTAGCATTTGTTTCCCAGTCCGAAATGGAGTTGAAACACATGCAGTTTCTGGTCTTACGAGCAAAAGTTGTTTTATGGTAAGAATAGTCACTATTGAGCTGCCATTGCCATACACAGGCAAATAGCACTGGCGTCTGTTCCCAGCAAGTACAGTGTATTGGACTAAAGGGTATCTACTCTTCTTGTCAGGTTCCTTAGCAGAGTTGAACTAGATATGGCCCGTGTGTGTAGGAAGCACAGTTATTATGTTCTGAGCAAGCTCACTGTTCTGGCCGTATAGGAAACACAGTAGAGTAGAAGAGGGCTCTTTTCTCTAAAGCAGAGTGTGTTTCTTGTAAGGCAAGCTAGTGTTTGTTTCCTAGTCCTAAATGGAGTTGAATCACATGCAGTTTCTGGTCCTACGAACAAGAGTTGTTTTCTGGTAAGGAAAGTCACGATTGTGCTCCCATTGCCATACACAGTGCAAATAGCACTCGAGTCTGTTCCCAGCAAGTACAGTGTTGGACTGAAGAGGAGCTACTGTTCTTGTCAGGTTCCTAAGCAGAGTTGAACTACATATGGTCCGTGTGTGTAGGAAGCACAGTTCTTTTGTTCTGAGCAAGCTCACTGTTTGGACCCCATAGGAAACACAGTATTGTAGAAGAGTGCTCTTTTTTCTAAAGCAGAGTGTGTTTCTTGTAAGGCAAGCTAGCGTTTGTTTCCCAGTCCTAAATGGAGTTGAAACACATGCAGTTTCTGGTACTATGAGCAAGAGTTGGTTTCTGGTAAGGAAAGTCACTATTGCGCTGCCATTGCCATACACAGGACAAATAGCACTGGCATCTGTTGCCAGCAAGTACAGTGTATTGGACTGAAGAGGAGCTACTGTTCTTGTCAGGTTCCTAAGCAGACTTGAACTAGATATGGCCGTGTGTGTAGGAAGCACAATTTTTTTTTGTTCTGAGCAAGCTCACTGTTTGGAACCCATAAGAAACACAGTAGAGTAGAAAAGTGCTCTTTTCTCAAAAGCACAGTGTGTTTCTTGTAAGGCGAGCTAGCGTTTGTTTCCCAGTCCTAAATGGAGTTGAATCACATGCAGTTTCTGGTCCTATGAGCAAGAGTTGTTTTCTGGTAAGGAAAGTCACTATTGCGCGCCCATTGCCATACACAGTGCAAATAGCACTCGCGTCTGTTCCCTGCAAGTACAGTGTTGGACTGAAGAGGAGCTACTGTTCTTTTCAGGTTCCTAAGCAGAGTTGAACTACATATGGTCCGTGTGTATAGGAAGCACAGTTCTTTTGTTCTGAGCAAGCTCACTGTTTGGACCCCATAGGAAACACAGTAGAGTAGAATAGTGCTCCTTTCTCTAAAGCAGAGTGTGTTTCTTGTAAGGTGAGCTAGCGTTTGTTTCCCAGTCTAAAATGGAGTAGAATATCATGCCGTTTCTGGTCCTATGAGCAAGAGTTGTTTTCTGGTAAGGAAAGTCACTATTGTGATGCCATTGCCATACACAGGACAAATAGCACTGGCGTCTGTTGCCAGCAAGTACAGTGTATTGGACTGAAGAGGATCTACTGTTCTTGTCAGGTTTCTAAGCAGACTTGAACTAGATATGGCCGTGTGTGTAGGAAGCACAATTTTTTTTTGTTCTGAGCAAGCTCACTGTTTGGACCCCATAGGAAACACAGTAGAGTAGAATAGTGCTCTTTTCTCAAAAGCCGACTGTGTTTCTTGTAAGGCGAGCTAGCGTTTGTTTCCTAGCCCTAAATGGAGTTGAATCACATGCAGTTTCTGGTCCTACGAGCAGGAGTTGTTTTCTGGTAAGGAAAGTCACTATTGCACTCCTATTGCCATATACAGTGCAAATAGCACTCGCGTCTGTTCTTAGCAAGTACAGTGTATTGGACTGAAGAGGAGCTACTGTTCTTGTCAGTTTCCTAAGCAGAGGTGAACTAGATATGGCCCGTGTGTAGGAAGCACAGTTCTTTTGTTCTGAGCAAGCTCACTGTTCTGGCCCTATAGGAAACACAGTAGAGTAGAAGAATGCTCTTTTCTCTAAAGCAGAGTGTGTGCCTCGTAAGGCGAGCTAGCGTTTGTTTCCCAGTCCGAAATGGAGGTGAAAAACTTGCAGTTTCTGGTCCTATGAGCAAGAGTTGTTTTCTGGTAGGAATAGTCACTATTGCGCTGCCATTGCCATACACAGGACAAATAGCACTGCCGTCTGTTCCCAGCAAGTACAGTGTATTGGACTAAAGGGGATCTACTGTTCTTGTCAGGTTCCTAAGCAGAGTTGAACTAGATATGGCCCGTGTGTGTAGGAAGCACAGATATTATGTGCTGAGTAAGCTCACTGTTCTGGCCCTATAGGAAACACAGTAGAGTAGAAGAGTGCTCTTTTCTCTAAAGCAGAGTGTGTTTCTTGTAAGGCAAGCTAGCGTTTGTTTCCTAGTCCTAAATGGAGTTGAATCACATGCAGTTTCTGGTCCTACGAACAAGAGTTGTTTTCTGGTAAGGAAAGTCACGATTGTGCTCCCATTGCCATACACAGTGCAAATAGCACTGGCGTCTGATCCCAGCAAGTACAGTGTTGGACTGAAGAGGAGCTACTGTTCTTTCAGTTTCCTAAGCAGAGTTGAACTACATATGCCCCGTGTGTGTAGGAAGCACAGTTCTTTTGTTCTGAGCAAGTTCACCGTTCTGGCCCTATGGGAAACACAGTAGAGTAGAAGAGTGCTCTTTTCTCAAAAGCAGAGTGTGTTTCTTGTAAGGCGAGCTAGAGTTTGTTTCCCAGTCCTAAATGGAGTTGAGTCACATGCAGTTTTTTGTCCTACGAGCAAGAGTTGTTTTCTGGTAAGACGAGTCACGATTGTGCTCCCATTGCCATACACAGTGCAAGTAGCACTCGCGTCTGTTCTCAGCAAGTACAGTGTATTGGACTGAAGAGGATCTACTGTTCTTTTCAGTTTCCTAAGCAGAGTTGACCTAGATATGGCCCATGTGTGTAGGAAGTACAGTTATTATGTTCTGAGCAAGCTCACTGTTCTGGCCGTATAGGAAACACAGTAGAGTAGAAGAGTACTCTTTTCTCAAAAGCAGAGTGTGTTTCATGTAAGGCGAGCTAGCATTTGTTTGCCAGTCCTAAATGGAGTTGAATCACATGCACTTTCTGGTCCTACGAGCAAGAGTTGTTTTCTGGTAAGGAAAGTCCCTATTGCACTCCTATTGCCATATACAGTGCAAATAGCACTCGCGTCTGTTCCCAGCAAGTACAGTGTATTGGACTGAAGAGGAGCTACTGTTCTTGTCAATTTCCTAAGCAGAGTTGAACTAGATATGGCCCGTGTGTAGGAAGCACAGTTCTTTTGTTCTGAGCAAGCTCACTGTTCTTGCCCTATAGGAAACACAGTAGAGTAGAAGAGTGCTCTTTTCTCTAAAGCAGAGTGTGTTTCTTGTAAGGCGAGCTAGCATTTGTTTCCCAGTCCGAAATGGAGTTGAAACACATGCAGTTTCTGGTCTTACGAGCAAAAGTTGTTTTATGGTAAGAATAGTCACTATTGAGCTGCCATTGCCATACACAGGCAAATAGCACTGGCGTCTGTTCCCAGCAAGTACAGTGTATTGGACTAAAGGGTATCTACTCTTCTTGTCAGGTTCCTTAGCAGAGTTGAACTAGATATGGCCCGTGTGTGTAGGAAGCACAGTTATTATGTTCTGAGCAAGCTCACTGTTCTGGCCATATAGGAAACACAGTAGAGTAGAAGAGGGCTCTTTTCTCTAAAGCAGAGTGTGTTTCTTGTAAGGCAAGCTAGTGTTTGTTTCCTAGTCCTAAATGGAGTTGAATCACATGCAGTTTCTGGTCCTACGAACAAGAGTTGTTTTCTGGTAAGGAAAGTCACGATTGTGCTCCCATTGCCATACACAGTGCAAATAGCACTCGAGTCTGTTTCCCAGCAAGTACAGTGTTGGACTGAAGAGGAGCTACTGTTCTTGTCAGGTTCCTAAGCAGAGTTGAACTACATATGGTCCGTGTGTGTAGGAAGCACAGTTCTTTTGTTCTGAGCAAGCTCACTGTTTGGACCCCATAGGAAACACAGTATTGTAGAAGAGTGCTCTTTTTTCTAAAGCAGAGTGTGTTTCTTGTAAGGCAAGCTAGCGTTTGTTTCCCAGTCCTAAATGGAGTTGAAACACATGCAGTTTCTGGTACTATGAGCAAGAGTTGGTTTCTGGTAAGGAAAGTCACTATTGCGCTGCCATTGCCATACACAGGACAAATAGCACTGGCATCTGTTGCCAGCAAGTACAGTGTATTGGACTGAAGAGGAGCTACTGTTCTTGTCAGGTTCCTAAGCAGACTTGAACTAGATATGGCCGTGTGTGTAGGAAGCACAATTTTTTTTTGTTCTGAGCAAGCTCACTGTTTGGAACCCATAAGAAACACAGTAGAGTAGAAAAGTGCTCTTTTCTCAAAAGCACAGTGTGTTTCTTGTAAGGCGAGCTAGCGTTTGTTTCCCAGTCCTAAATGGAGTTGAATCATATGCAGTTTCTGGTCCTATGAGCAAGAGTTGTTTTCTGGTAAGGAAAGTCACTATTGCGCGCCCATTGCCATACACAGTGCAAATCCACTCGTGTCTGTTCCCTGCAAGTACAGTGTTGGACTGAAGAGGAGCTACTGTTCTTGTCAGGTTCCTAAGCAGAGTTGAACTACATATGGTCCGTGTGTATAGGAAGCACAGTTCTTTTGTTCTGAGCAAGCTCACTGTTTGGACCCCATAGGAAACACAGTAGAGTAGAATATTGCTCCTTTCTCTAAAGCAGAGTGTGTTTCTTGTAAGGCGAGCTAGCGTTTGTTTCCCAGTCCTAAATGGAGTAGAATATCATACCGTTTCTGGTCCTATGAGCAAGAGTTGTTTTCTGGTAAGGAAAGTCACTATTGCGATGCCATTGCCATACACAGGACAAATAGCACTGGCGTCTGTTGCCAGCAAGTACAGTGTATTGGACTGAAGAGGATCTACTTTTCTTGTCAGGTTTCTAAGCAGACTTGAACTAGATATGGCCGTGTGTGTAGGAAGCACAATTTTTTTTGTTCTGAGCAAGCTCACTGTTTGGACCCCATAGGAAACACAGTAGAGTAGAAGAGTGCTCTTTTCTCAAAAGCCGACTGTGTTTCTTGTAAGGCGAGCTAGCGTTTGTTTCCTACTCCTAAATGGAGTTGAATCACATGCAGTTTCTGGTCCTACGAGCAAGAGTTGTTTTCTGGTAAGGAAAGTCACTATTGCACTCCTATTGCCATATGCAGTGCAAATAGCACTCGCGTCTGTTCCCAGCAAGTACAGTGTATTGGACTGAGGAGGAGCTACTGTTCATTTCAGTTTCCTAAGCAGAGGTGAACTAGATATGGCCCGTGTGTAGGAAGCACAGTTCTTTTGTTCTGAGCAAGCTCACTGTTCTGGCCCTATAGGAAACACAGTAGAGTAGAAGAATGCTCTTTTCTCTAAAGCAGAGTGTGTATCTTGTAAGGCGAGCTAGCGTTTGTTTCCCAGTCCTAAATGGAGGTGAAACACTTGCAGTTTCTGGTCATATGAGCAAGAGTTGTTTTATGGTAAGAATAGTCACTATTGCGCTGCCATTGCCATACACAGGACAAATAGCACTGGCGTCTGTTCCCAGCAAGTACAGCGTATTGGACTAAAGGGGATCTACTGTTCTTGTCAGGTTCCTAAGCAGAGTTGAACTAGATATGGCCCGTGTGTGTAGGAAGCACAGTTATTATGTTCTGAGCAAGCTCACTGTTCTGGCCCTATAGGAAACACAGTAGAGTAGAAGAGTGCTCTTTTCTCTAAAGCAGAGTGTGTTTCTTTTAAGGATAGCTAGCGTTTGTTTCCTAGTCCTAAATGGAGTTGAATCACATGCAGTTTCTGGTCCTACGAACAAGAGTTGTTTTCTGGTAAGGAAAGTCACGATTGTGCTCCCATTGCCATACACAGTGCAAATAGCACTCGCTTCTGATCCCAGCAAGTACAGTGTATTGGACTGAAGAGGAGCTACTGTTCTTGTTAGTTATTTAGGCAGAATTGAACTAGATATGGCCCGTGTGTGTAGGAAGCACAATTCTTTTGTTCTGAGCAAGCTCACTCTTCTGGCCCTATAGGAAACACAGTAGAATAGAAGAGTGCTCTTTTCTCAAAAGCAGAGTGTGTTTCTTGTAAGGCGAGCTAGAGTTTGTTTCTCAGTCCTAAATGGAGTTGAGTCACATGCAGTTTCTGGTCCTACGAGCAAGAGTTGTTTTCTGGTAAGACGAGTCACTATTGTGCTCCCATTGCCATACACAGTGCAAATAGCACTCCCATCTGTTCCCAGCAAGTACAGTGTATTGGACTGAATAGGATCTACTGTTCTTTTCAGTTTCCTAAGCAGAGGTGAACTAGATATTGCCCATGTGTGTAGGAAGCACAGTTCTTTTGTTCTGAGCAAGGTCACTGTTCGGACCCCTTAGGAAACACAGTAGAGTAGAAGAGTGCTCTTTTCTCAAAAGCAGAGTGTGTTTCATGTAAGGCGAGGTAGCATTTGTTTCCCAGTCTTAAATGGAGTTGAATCACATGCAGTTACTGGTCCTATGAGCAAGAGTTGTTTTCTGGTAAGGAAAGTCACTATTGTGCTCCCATTGACATACACAGTGCAAATAGCCCTGGCGTCTGTTCCCAGCAAGTACAGTGTATCGGACTGAAGAGGAGCTACTGTTCTTGTCAGTTTCTTAAGCAGAGTTGAACTAGATATGTCCCGTGTGCGTAGGAAGCTCAGTTCTTATGTTCTGAGCAAGCTCACTGTTCTGGCCCTATAGGAAACACAGTAGAGTAGAAGAGTGTTCTTTTCTCTAAAGCAGAGTGTGTTTCTTGTAGGGCAAGCTAGCGTTTGTTTCCTAGTCCTAAATGGAGTTGAATCACATGCAGTTTCTGGTCCTACGCACAAGAGTTGTTTTCTGGTAAGGAAAGTCACTATTGCGCGCCCATTGCCATACACAGTGCAAATAGCACTCGTGTCTGTTCCCTGCAAGTACAGTGTTGGACTGAAGAGGAGCTACTGTTCTTGTCAGGTTCCTAAGCAGAGTTGAACTACATATGGTCCGTGTGTATAGGAAGCACAGTTCTTTTGTTCTGAGCAAGCTCAGTGTTTGGACCCCATAGGAAACACAGTAGAGTAGAATAGTGCTCCTTTCTCTAAAGCAGAGTGTGTTTCTTGTAAGGCGATCTAGCGTTTGTTTCCCAGTCCTAAATGGAGTAGAATATCATGACGTTTCTGGTCCTATGAGCAAGAGTTGTTTTCTGGTAAGGAACGTCACTATTGCGATGCCATTGCCATACACAGGACAAATAGCACTGGCATGTGTTGCCAGCAAGTACAGTGTATTGGACTGAAGAGGATCTACTGTTCTTGTCAGGTTTCTAAGCAGACTTGAACTAGATATGGCCGTGTGTGTAGGAAGCACAATTTTTTTTGTTCTGAGCAAGCTCAGTGTTTGGACCACATAGGAAACACAGTAGAGTAGAAGAGTGCTCTTTTCTCAAAAGCCGACTGTGTTTCTTGTAAGGCGAGCTAGCGTTTGTTTCCTAGTCCTAAATGGAGTTGAATCACATGCAGTTTCTGGTCCTACGAACAAGAGTTGTTTTCTGGTAAGGAAAGTCACTATTGCACTCCTATTGCCATATACAGTGCAAATAGCACTCGCGTCTGTTCCCAGCAAGTACAGTGTATTGGACTGAGGAGGAGCTACTGTTCTTGTCAGTTTCCTAAGCAGAGGTGAACTAGATATGGCCCGTGTGTAGGAAGCACAGTTCTTTTGTTCTGAGCAAGCTCACTGTTCTGGCCCTATAGGAAACACAGTAGAGTAGAAGAATGCTCTTTTCTCTAAAGCAGAGTGTGTATCTTGTAAGGCGAGCTAGCGTTTGTTTCCCAGTCCTAAATGGAGGTGAAACACTTGCAGTTTCTGGTCGTAAGTGCAAGAGTTGTTTTATGGTAAGAATAGTCACTATTGCGCTGCCATTGCCATACACAGGACAAATAGCACTGGCGTCTGTTCCCAGCAAGTACAGTGTATTGGACTAAAGGGGATCTACTGTTCTTGTCAGGTTCCTAAGCAGAGTTGAACTAGATATGGCCCGTGTGTGTAGGAAGCACAGTTATTATGTTCTGAGCAAGCTCACTGTTCTGGCCCTATAGGAAACACAGTAGAGTAGAAGAGTGCTCTTTTCTCTAAAGCAGAGTGTGTTTCTTTTAAGGATAGCTAGCGTTTGTTTCCTAGTCCTAAATGGAGTTGAATCACATGCAGTTTCTGGTCCTACGAACAAGAGTTGTTTTCTGGTAAGGAAAGTCACAATTGTGCTCCCATTGCCATACACAGTGCAAATAGCACTCGCTTCTGATCCCAGCAAGTACAGTGTATCGGACTGAAGAGGAGCTACTGTTCTTGTTAGTTATTTAGGCAGAATTGAACTAGATATGGCCCGTGTGTGTAGGAAGCACAATTCTTTTGTTCTGAGCAAGCTCACTCTTCTGGCCCTATAGGAAACACAGTAGAATAGAAGAGTGCTCTTTTCTCAAAAGCAGAGTGTGTTTCTTGTAAGGCGAGCTAGAGTTTGTTTCCCAGTCCTAAATGGAGTTGAGTCACATGCAGTTTCTGGTCCTACGAGCAAGAGTTGTTTTCTGGTAAGACGAGTCACTATTGTGCTCCCATCGCCATACACAGTGCAAATAGCACTCGCATCTGTTCCCAGCAAGTACAGTGTATTGGACTGAATAGGATGTACTGTTCTTTTCAGTTTCCTAAGCATAGGTGAACTAGATATTGCCCATGTGTGTAGGAAGCACAGTTCTTTTGTTCTGAGCAAGCTCACTGTTCGGACCCCATAGGAAACACAGTAGAGTAGAAGAGTGCTCTTTTCTCAAAAGCAGAGTGTGTTTCATGTAAGGCGAGGTAGCATTTGTTTCCCAGTCCTAAATGGAGTTGAATCACATGCAGTTACTGGTCCTTTGAGCAAGAGTTGTTTTCTGGTAAGGAAAGTCACTATTGCGCTCCCATTGACATACACAGTGCAAATAGCCCTGGCGTCTGTTCCCAGCAAGTACAGTGTATCGGACTGAAGAGGAGCTACTGTTCTTGTCAGTTTCCTAAGCAGAGTTGAACTAGATATGTCCCGTGTGCGTAGGAAGCTCAGTTCTTATGTTCTGAGCAAGCTCACTGTTCTGGCCCTATAGGAAACACAGTAGAGTAGAAGAGTGTTCTTTTCTCTAAAGCAGAGTGTGTTTCTTGTAGGGCAAGCTAGCGTTTTTTTCCTAGTCCTAAATGGAGTTGAATCACATGCAGTTTCTGGTCCTACGAACAAGAGTTGTTTTCTGGTAAGGAAAGTCACTATTGCACTCCTATTGCCATATACAGTGCAAATAGCACTCGCGTCTGTTCCCAGCAAGTACAGTGTATTGGACTGAGGAGGAGCTACTGTTCTTGTCAGTTTCCTAAGCAGAGGTGAACTAGATATGGCCCGTGTGTAGGAAGCACAGTTCTTTTGTTCTGAGCAAGCTCACTATTCTGGCCCTATAGGAAACACAGTAGAGTAGAAGAATGCTCTTTTCTCTAAAGCAGAGTGTGTATCTTGTAAGGCGAGCTAGCGTTTGTTTCCCAGTCCTAAATGGAGGTGAAACACTTGCAGTTTCTGGTCCTATGAGCAAGAGTTGTTTTATGGTAAGAATAGTCACTATTGCGCTGCCATTGCCATACACAGGACAAATAGCACTGGCGTCTGTTCCCAGCAAGTACAGTGTATTGGACTAAAGGGGATCTACTGTTCTTGTCAGGTTCCTAAGCAGAGTTGAACTAGATATGGCCCGTGTGTGTAGGAAGCACAGTTATTATGTTCAGAGCAAGCTCACTGTTCTGGCCCTATAGGAAACACAGTAGAGTAGAAGAGTGCTCTTTTCTCTAAAGCAGAGTGTGTTTCTTTTAAGGCAATCTAGCGTTTGTTTCCTAGTCCTAAATGGAGTTGAATCACATGCAGTTTCTGGTCCTACGCACAAGAGTTTTTTTCTGGTAAGGAAAGTCACTATTGCGCGCCCATTGCCATACACAGTGCAAATCCACTCGTGTCTGTTCCCTGCAAGTACAGTGTTGGACTGAAGAGGAGCTACTGTTCTTGTCAGGTTCCTAAGCAGAGTTGAACTACATATGGTCCGTGTGTATAGGAAGCACAGTTCTTTTGTTCTGAGCAAGCTCAGTGTTTGGACCCCATAGGAAACACAGTAGAGTAGAATAGTGCTCCTTTCTCTAAAGCAGAGTGTGTTTCTTGTAAGGCGAGCTAGCGTTTGTTTCCCAGTCCTAAATGGAGTAGAATATCATGACGTTTCTGGTCCTATGAGCAAGAGTTGTTTTCTGGTAAGGAAAGTCACTATTGCGATGCCATTGCCATACACAGGACAAATAGCACTGGCGTCTGTTGCCAGCAAGTACAGTGTATTGGACTGAAGAGGATCTACTGTTCTTGTCAGGTTTCTAAGCAGACTTGAACTAGATATGGCCGTGTGTGTAGGAAGCACAATTTTTTTTGTTCTGAGCAAGCTCAGTGTTTGGACCACATAGGAAACACAGTAGAGTAGAAGAGTGCTCTTTTCTCAAAAGCCGACTGTGTTTCTTGTAAGGCGAGCTAGCGTTTGTTTCCTAGTCCTAAATGGAGTTGAATCACATGCAGTTTCTGGTCCTATGAACAAGAGTTGTTTTCTGGTAAGGAAAGTCACTATTGCACTCCTATTGCCATATACAGTGCAAATAGCACTCGCGTCTGTTCCCAGCAAGTACAGTGTATTGGACTGAGGAGGAGCTACTGTTCTTGTCAGTTTCCTAAGCAGAGGTGAACTAGATATGGCCCGTGTGTAGGAAGCACAGTTCTTTTGTTCTGAGCAAGCTCACTGTTCTGGCCCTATAGGAAACACAGTAGAGTAGAAGAATGCTCTTTTCTCTAAAGCAGAGTGTGTATCTTGTAAGGCGAGCTAGCGTTTGTTTCCCAGTCCTAAATGGAGGTGAAACACTTGCAGTTTCTGGTCGTATGAGCAAGAGTTGTTTTATGGTAAGAATAGTCACTATTGCGCTGCCATTGCCATACACAGGGCAAATAGCACTGGCGTCTGTTCCCAGCAAGTACACTGTATTGGACTAAAGGGGATCTACTGTTCTTGTCAGGTTCCTAAGCAGAGTTGAACTAGATATGGCCCGTGTGTGTAGGAAGCACAGTTATGTTCTGAGCAAGCTCACCGTTCTGGCCCTATGGGAAACACAGTAGAGTAGAAGAGTGCTCTTTTCTCAAAAGCAGAGTGTGTTTCTTGTAAGGCGAGCTAGAGTTTGTTTCCCAGTCCTAAATGGATTTGAGTCACATGCAGTTTTTTGTCCTACGAGCAAGAGTTGTTTTCTGGTAAGACGAGTCACTATTGTGCTCCCATTGCCATACACAGTGCAAATAGCACTCGCGTCTGTTCTCAGCAAGTACAGTGTTTTGGACTGAATAGGATCTACTGTTCTTTTCAGTTTCCTAAGCAGAGTTGACCTAGATATGGCCCATGTGTGTAGGAAGTACAGTTATTATGTTCTGAGCAAGCTCACTGTTCTGGCCCTATAGGAAACACAGTAGAGTAGAAGAGTGCTCTTTTCTCAAAAGCAGAGTGTGTATCTTGTAAGGCGAGGTAGCGTTTGTTTCCCAGTCCTAAATGGAGGTGAAACACATGCAGTTTCTGGTCCTATGAGCAAGAGTTGTTTTATGGTAAGAATAGTCACTATTGCGCTGCCATTGCCATACACAGGACAAATAGCACTGGCGTCTGTTCCCAGCAAGTACAGTGTATTGGACTAAAGGGGATCTACTGTTCTTGTCAGGTTCCTAAGCAGAGTTGAACTAGATATGGCCCGTGTGTGTAGGAAGCACAGTTATTATGTTCTGAGCAAGCTCACTGTTCTGGCCCTATAGGAAACACAGTAGAGTAGAAGAGTGCTCTTTTCTCTAAAGCAGAGTGTGTTTCTTGTAAGGCAAGCTAGCGTTTATTTCCTAGTCCTAAATGGAGTTGAATCACATGCAGTTTCTGGTCCTACGAACAAGAGTTGTTTTCTGGTAGGAACGTCACGATTGTGCTCCCATTGCCATACACAGTGCAAATAGCACTCGCGTCTGTTCCCAGCAAGTACAGTGTTGGACTGAAGAGGAGCTACTTTTTTTGTCAGGTTCCTAAGCAGAGTTGAACTAGATATAGCCCGTGTGTGTAGGAAGCACAGTTCTTTTGTTCTGAGCAAGCTCACTGTTTGGACCCCATAGGAAACACAGTATTGTAGAAGAGTGCTCTTTTTTCTAAAGCAGAGTGTGTTTCTTGTAAGGCGAGCTAGCATTTGTTTCCCAGTCCTAAATGGAGTTGAAACACATGCAGTTTCTGGTCCTATGAGCAAGAGTAGTTTTCTGGTAAGGAAAGTCACTATTGCGCTGCCATGGCCATACACAGGACAAATAGCACTGGCATCTGTTGCCAGCAAGTACAGTGTATTGGACTGAAGAGGAGCTACTGTTCTTGTCAGGTTCCTAAGCAGACTTGAACTAGATATGGCCGTGTGTGTAGGAAGCACAATTTTTTTTTGTTCTGAGCAAGCTCACTATTTGGACCCCATAGGAAACACAGTAGAGTAGAAGAGTGCTCTTTTCTCAAAAGCAGAGTATGTTTCTTGTAAGGCGAGCTAGCGTTTGTTTCCCAGTCCTAAATGGAGTTGAATCACATCCAGGTTCTGGTCCTACGAGCAAGAGTTGTTTTCTGGTAAGGAAAGTCACTATTGCGCTCCCATTGCCATACACAGTGCAAATAGCACTCCCGTCTCTTCCTAGCAAGTATAGTGTATTGGACTGAAGAGGAGCTACTGTTCTTCTCATTTACCTAAGCGGAGTTGAACTAGATATGGCCCGTGTGTGTAGGAAGCATAGTTATTATGTTCTGAGCTAGCGCACTGTTCTGGCCCTATAGGAAACACAGTAGAGTAGAAGAGTGCTCTTTTCTCCAAAGCAGGGTGTGTTTCTTGTAAGGCAAGCTAGCGTTTTTTTCCCAGTCCTAAATGGAATTGAATCACATGCAGTTTCTGGTCCTACGAGCAAGAGTTGTTTTCTGGTAAGACGAGTCACTATTGTGCTCCCATTGCCATACACAGTGCAAATAGCACTCGCGTCTGTTCCCAGCAAGTACAGTGTATTGGACTGAAGAGGATCTACTGTTCTTTTCAGTTTCCTAAGCAGAGTTGACCTAGATATGGCCCATGTGTGTAGGAGGCACAGTTCTTTTGTTCTGAGCAAGCTCACTGTTTGGACCCCATAGGAAACACAGTAGAGTAGAAGAGTACTCTTTTCTCAAAAGCAGAGTGTGTTTCATGTAAGGCGAGCTAGCATTTGTTTGCCAGTCCTAAATGGAGTTGAATTCCATGCACTTTCTGGTCCTACGAGCAAGAGTTGTTTTCTGGTAAGGAAAGTCCCTATTGCGCTCCCATTGCCATATACAGTGCAAATAGCACTGGCGTCTGTTCCCAGCAAATACAGTGTTTCGGACTGAAGAGGAGCTACTGTTCTTGTCAGTTTCCTAAGCAGAGTTTAACTAGATATGGCCCGTGTAGGAAGCACAGTTCTTTTGTTCTGAGCAAGCTCACTGTTCTTGCCCTATAGGAAAAACAGTAGAGTAGAAGAGTGCTCTTTTCTCTAAAGCAGAGTGTGTTTCTTGTAAGGCGAGCTAGCATTTGTTTCCCAGTCCTAAATGGAGTTGAGTCACATGCAGTTTTTTGTCCTACGAGCAAGAGTTGTTTTCTGGTAAGACGAGTTACTATTGTGCTCCCATTGCCATACACAGTGCAAATAGCACTCGCGTCTGTTCTCAGCAAGTACAGTGTATTGGACTGAAGAGGATCTACTGTTCTTTTCAGTTTCCTAAGCAGAGTTGACCTAGATATGGCCCATGTGTGTAGGAAGTACAGTTATTATGTTCTGAGCAAGCTCACTGTTCTGGCCGTATAGTAAACACAGTAGAGTAGAAGAGTACTCTTTTATCAAAAGCAGTGTGTGTTTGATGTAAGGCGAGCTAGCATTTGTTTGCCAGTCCTAAATGGAGTTGAATCACATGCAGTTTCTGGTCCTACGAGCAAGAGTTGTTTTCTGTTAAGGAAAGTCACTATTGCGCTCCCATTGCCATACACAGGACAAATAGCACTGGCGTCTGTTCGCAGCATGTACACTGTAATGGACCTAAGAGGATCTACTGTTCTTGTCAGTTTCCTAAGCAGAGTTGAACTAGGTATGGCCGTGTGTGTAGGAAGCACAGTTCTTTTGTTCTTATCAAGCTCACTGTTCTGGCCATATAGGAAACACATTAGAGTAGAAGAGTGCTGTTTCATCAAAGCAGAGTGTGTTTCTTGTAAGGCGAGCTAGCGTTTGTTTCCCAGTCCTAACTGGAGTTGAACCACATGAAGTTTCTGGTCCTACGAGCAAGAGTTGTTTTCTGATAAGAAGAGTCACTATTGCGCTTTCATTGTCATACACAGGGCAAATAGCACTGGCATCTTTTCCCAGCATGTACAGTGTATTGGACTGAAGAGGATCTACTGTTCTTGTCAGTTTCCTAAGAAGAAATTAACTAGATATGTCTGTGTGTGTAGGAAGCACAGTTCTTTTGTTCTGAGCAAACTCACTGTTCAGGGACTATAGGAAACACAGTAGAGTAGAAGAGTGCTCTTTTCTCAAAAGCAGAGTGTGTTTCTTGTAAGGCGAGCTAGTGTTTGTTTCCCAGTCATAAATGGAGTTGAATCCCATGCAGTTTCTGTTCCTAGGAGCAAGAGTTGTTTCCTGGTAAGAAGAGTCACTATTGTGCTCCCATTGCCATACACAGTGCAAATAGCACTTTGTCTGTTCCCAGCATGTACAGTGTATTGGACTGAGGAGGATCTACTGTTCTTGGCAGTTTCCTAAGCAGAATTGAACTAGATATGGCCGTGTTTGTAGGAAGCACATTTCTTTTGTTCTGAGCAAGTTCACTGTTTTGGCCCTATAGGAAACACAGTAGAGTAGAAGAGTGCTCTTTTCTCAGAAGCAGAGTGTGTTTCTTGTAAGGCGAGCTAGCGTTTGTTTGCCAGTCCTAAATGGAGTTGAATCACGTGCAGTTTTTGGTCCCATGAGCAAGAGTTGTTTTCTGGTAAGGAAAGTCACTGTTGCGCTCCCATTCCCATACACCCTGCAAATAGCACTCGCATCTGTTCTAAGCAAGTACAGTGTATTGCACTGAAGAGGATCTACTGTTCTTGTCAGTTTCCTAAGCAGAGTTGAACTAGATATAGCCCGTGTGTGTAGGAAGCAGAGTTCTTTTTTACTGAGCAAGCTCACTGTTCTGGCCCTAGAGGAAACACATTAGAGTAGAAGAGTATTTTTTTCTCAAAAGCAGAGTGTGTTTATTGTAAGGCCAGCTAGCGTTTGTTTTCCAGTTCTAAATGGAGTTGAATCACATGCAGTTTCTGGTCCTACGAGCAAAAGTTGTTTTCTGGTAAGAAGAGTCACTATTGCGCTCTGATTGTCATTCACAGTGCAAATAGCACTGGAGTTTGTTCCCAGCATGTAAAGTGAATTGGACTGATGAGGATCTACTGTTCTTGTCAGTTTCCTAAGCAGAGTTGAACTAGATATGGACCATGTATGTAGGAAGCACAGTTCTTTTGTTCTGAGCAAGCTCACCGTTTTGGCCCTATAGGAAACACAGTAGAGTAGACGAGTGCTCTTTTCTCAAAAGCAGAGTGTGTTTCTTGTAAAACGAGCTAGCGTTTGTTTCCCAGTCCTAAATGGAGTTGAATCACATGCAGTTTTTGGTCCCATGAGCAAGAGTTGTTTTCTGGTAAGGAAAGTCACTATTGCGCTCCCTTTCCCATACACAGTGCAAATAGCACTCGCGTCTGTTCCCAGCAAGTACAGTGTATTGGACTGAAGAGGAGCTACTGTTCTTGTCAGTTTCCTAAGCAGAGTTGAACTAGATATGGACCATGTATGTAGGAAGCACAGTTCTTTTGTTCTGAGCAAGCTCACTGTTCGGACCCCATAGGAACCACAGTAGAGTAGAAGAGTGCCTTTTTCTCAAAAGCAGAGTGTGTTTCTTGTAAGGCGAGCTAGCATTTGTTTCCCAGTCCTAAATGGAGTTGAATCACAGGCAGTTTCTGGTCCTATGAGCAAGAGTTGTTTTCTGGTAAGAAGAGTCACTATTGTGCTCCCATTGTCATACAAAAGGCAAATAGCACTGTCGTCTGTTCCCAGCATGTACAGTGTATTGAACTGAAGAGGATCTACTGTTCTTGTCAGTTTCCTAAGCAGAATTGAACTAGATATGGCCGTGTGTGTAGGAAGCACAGTTCTTTTGTTCTGAGCAAGCTCACTGTTCTGGCCCTATAGGAGAAACAGTAGAGTAGAAGAGTGCTCTTTTCTCAAAAGCAGAGTGTGTTTTTGTAAGGCGAGCTAGCGTTTGTTTTCCAGTCTTAAATGGAGTTGAATCACATGCAGTTGTTGGTCCCACGAGCAAGAGTTGTTTTCTGGTAAGGAAAGTCACTATTGTGCTCCCATTGCCATGCACAGTGCAAAGAGCACTCGCGTCTGATCCCAGCAAGTACAGTGTATTGTACTGAAGAGGAGCTATTGTTCTTGTCAGTTTCCTAAGCAGAGTTGAACTAGATATGGCCCGTGTGTGTAGGAAGCACAGTTCTTTTGTTCTGAGCAAGCTCAATGTTCGGAACCCATAGGAAACACAGTAGAGTAGAAGAGTGCTCTTTTCTCAAAAGCAGAGATTTTTTTTTGTAAGGCGCGCTATCGTTTGTTTCCCAGTCCTAAATGTAGTTGAATCCCATGCAGTTTTTCGTCCTATGAGCAAGAGTTGTTTTCTGGTAAGAAGAGTCACTATTGCGCTTCCATTGTCATACACAAGCAAATAGCACTGGCGTCAGTTCCCAGCATGTACAGTGTATTAGACTGAAGAGGATTTAATCTTCTTGTCAGTTTCCTAAGCAGAAATGAATTGATATGGCCGTGTGGGTAGGAAGCACAGTTCTTTTGTTCTGAGCAAGATCACTTTTCGGTCCCCATAGGAATCACAGTAGAGTAGAAGAGTGCCCTTTTCTCAAAAGCAGAGTGTGTTTCTTGTAATGCGAGCTAGCGTTTGTTTCCCAGTCCTAAATGGAGTTGAATCACATGCAGTTTCTGGTCCTATAAGCAAGAGTTGTTTTCTGGTAAGAAGAGTCACTATTGCGCTCCCATTGCCATACACAGGGCAAATAGCACTGGCATCTGTTCCCAGGATGTACAGTGTATTGGACGGAAGAGGATGTACTGTTCTTTTCAGTTTCCTAAACAAAATTGAATTAGATATGGCCGTGTGTGTAGGAAGCACAGTTTTCTGTTCTGAGCAAGCTCAATGTTTTGGCCCTATAGGAAACACATTAGAGTAGAAGAGTGCTCTTTTCTCAAAAGCAGTGTCTGTTTCTTGTAAGGGGAGCTAGCGTTTGTTTCCCAGTCCTAAATGGAGTTGAATCACATGCAGTTTCTGGTCCTACGAGCAAGAGTTGTTTTCTGGCAAGGAAAGACACTATTGTGCTCCCATTGCCATATATAGTGCAAATACCACTCGTGTCTGTTCCCAGCAAATACAGTGTATTGGACTGAAGAATAGCTACTGTTCTTGTCAGTTTCCTAAGCAGAGTTGAACTAGATATAGCCCGTGTGTGTAGGAAGCACAGTTCTTTTGTTCTGAGCAAGCTGACTGTTCATACCCCATAGGAAACACAGTAGAGTAGAAGCGTGCTCTTTTCTCAAAAGCAGAGTGTGTTTCTTGTAAGGCAAGCTAGCGTTTGTTTTCCCGTCCTAAATGGAGTTGAATCACATGCATTTTCTGGTCCTACGAGGAAGAGTTGTTTTCTGGTAAGAAGAGTCACTATTATGCTCCCATTGTCATACACAGGGCAAATAGCATTGGCGTCTGTTCGCAGCATGTACACGGTATTGGACTGAAGAGGATCTACTGTTCTTGTCAGTTTCCTAAGCAGAGTTGAACTAGGTATGGCCGTGTGTGTAGGAAGCACAGTTCTTTTGTTCTGAAAAAGCTCACTGTTCTGGCCCTATAGGAAACACATTAGAGTAGAAGAGTGCTCTTTTATCAAAGCAGAGTGTTTTTTTTGTAAGACCAGCTAACGTTTGTTTCCCAGTCCTAAATGGAGTTGAATCCCATGCAATTTCTGGTCCTACGAGCAAGAGTTGTTTTCTGGTATCAAGAGTCACTATTGTGCTCCCATTGTCATACACAGGGCAAATAGCACTAGCGTCTGTTCCCAGCATGTACAGTGTATTGGACGGAAGAGGATCTACTGTTCTTGTCAGTTTCTTAAGCAGAATTGAACTAGCTATGGCCGTGTGTGTAGGAAGCACAGTTCTTTTCTTCTGAAAAAGCTCACTGTTCGGACCCCGAGGAAATACAGTAGAGTAGAAGAGTGCCCTTTTCTCAAAAGCAGAGTGTGTTTCTTGTAAGGCGAGCTAGCGTTTGTTTCTCAGTCCTAAATGGAGTTGAATCACATGCAGTTTCTGGTCCTACGAGCAAGAGTTGTTTTCTGGTAAGAAGAGTCACTAGTGCGCTCCCATTTTCATATACAGGGCATATAGCACTGGCATCTGTTCCCAGCATGTACAGTGTAATGGACTTAAGAGGATCTACTGTTCTTGTCAGTTTCCTAAGCAGAATTGATCTAGATATGGCCCGTGTGTGTAGGAAGCACAGTTCTTTTGTTTTGAGCAAGCTCACTGTTCTGGCCCTATAGGAAACACAGTAGAGTAGAAGAGTGCTCTTTTCTCAAAAGCAGAGTGTGTTTCTTTTAAGGCGAGCTAGCATTTGTTTCCCAGTCCTAAATGTAGTTGAATCCCATGCAGTATTTCGTCCTATGAGCAAGAGTTGTTCTCTGGTAAGAAGAGTCACTATTGTGTTCCCATTGCCATACACAGTGCAAATAGCACTCGCGTCTGTTCCCAGCAAGTACAGTGTATTGGAATGAAGAGGAGCTACTGTTCTTGTCAGTTTCCTAAGCAGAGTTGAACTAGATATGGCCCGTGTGTGTAGGAAGCACAGTTATTTTTTTCTGAGCAAGCTAACTGTTCGGAACCCATAGGAAACACATTAGAGTAGAAGAGTGCTCTTTTCTAAAAAGCAGAGTTTGTTTCTTGTAAGACGAGCTAGCGTTTGTTTCCCAGTCATACATGGAGTTGAATCACATGCAGTTTTTGGTCCTACGAGCAAGAGTTGTTTTCTGGTAAGAAGAGTCACTATTGTGCTCCCATTGTCATACAAAAGGCAAATAGCACTGTCGTCTGTTCCCAGCATGTACAGTGTATTGGACTGAAGAGGATCTACTGTTCTTGTCAGTTTCCTAAGCAGAATTGAACTAGATATGGCCGTGTGTGTAGGAAGCACAGTTCTTTTGCTCTGAGCAAGCTCACTGTTCTGGCCCTATAGGAAAAACAGTAGAGTAGAAGAGTGCTCTTTTCTCAAAAGCAGAGTGTGTTTTTGTAAGGCGAGCTAGCGTTTGTTTTCCAGTCTTAAATGGAGTTGAATCACATGCAGTTGTTGGTCCCACGAGCAAGAGTTGTTTTCTGGTAAGGAAAGTCACTATTGTGCTCCCATTGCCATGCACAGTGCAAAGAGCACTCGCGTCTGATCCCAGCAAGTACAGTGTATTGTACTGAAGAGGAGCTATTGTTCTTGTCAGTTTCCTAAGCAGAGTTGAACTAGATATGGCCCGTGTGTGTAGGAAGCACAGTTCTTTTGTTCTGAGCAAGCTCAATGTTCGGACCCCATAGGAAACACAGTAGAGTAGAAGAGTGTTCTTTTCTCAAAAGCAGAGTTTGTTTTTTGTAAGGCGCGCTAGCGTTTGTTTCCCAGTCCTAAATGTAGTTGAATCCCATGCAGTTTTTCGTCCTATGAGCAAGAGTTGTTTTCTGGTAAGAAGAGTCACTATTGCGCTTCCATTGTCATACACAGGGCAAATAGCACTGGCGTCTGTTCCCAGCATGTACAGTGTATTAGACTGAAGAGGATTTAATCTTCTTGTCAGTTTCCTAAGCAGAAATGAATTGATATGGCCGTGTGGGTAGGAAGCACAGTTCTTTTGTTCAGAGCAAGGTCACTTTTCGGTCCCCATAGGAATCACAGTAGAGTAGAAGAGTGCCCTTTTCTCAAAAGCAGAGTGTGTTTCTGTAAGGCGAGCTAGCGTTTGTTTCCCAGTCCTAAATGGAGTTGAATCACATGCAGTTTCTGGTCCTATAAGCAAGAGTTGTTTTCTGGTAAGAAGAGTCACTATTGCGCTCCCATTGCCATACACAGGGCAAATAGCACTGGCATCTGTTCCCAGGATGTACAGTGTATTGGACGGAAGAGAATCTACTGTTCTTTTCAGTTTCCTAAACAGAATTGAATTAGATATGGCCGTGTGTGTAGGAAGCACAGTTTTCTGTTCTGAGCAGGCTCATTGTTTTGGCCCTATAGGAAACACATTAGAGTAGAAGAGTGCTCTTTCTCAAAAGCAGAGTCTGTTTCTTGTAAGGCGAGCTAGCGTTTGTTTCCCAGTCCTAAATGGAGTTGAATCACATGCAGTTTCTGGTCCTACGAGCAAGAGTTGTTTTCTGGCAAGGAAAGACACTATTGTGCTCCCATTGCCATATATAGTGCAAATACCACTCGTGTCTGTTCCCAGCAAGTACAGTGTATTGGACTGAAGAATAGCTACTGTTCTTGTCAGTTTCCTAAGCAGAGTTGAACTAGATATAGCCCGTGTGTGTAGGAAGCACAGACTTTTGTTCTGAGCAAGCTGACTGTTCGTACCCCATGGGAAACACAGTAGAGTAGAAGCGTGCTCTTTTCTCAAAAGCAGAGTGTGTTTCTTGTAAGGCGAGCTAGTGTTTGTTTTCCCGTCCTAAATGGAGTTGAATCACATGCATTTTCTGGTCCTACGAGGAAGAGTTGTTTTCTGGTAAGAAGAGTCACTATTGTGCTCCCATTGTCATACACAGGGCAAATAGCATTGGCGTCTGTTCGCAGCATGTACATGGTATTGGACTGAAGAGGATCTACTGTTCTTGTCAGTTTCCTAAGCAGAGTTGAACTAGGTATGGCCGTGTGTGTAGGAAGCACAGTTCTTTTGTTCTGAAAAAGCTCACTGTTCTGGCCCTATAGGAAACACATTAGAGTAGAAGAGTGCTCTTTTATCAAAGCAGAGTGTGTTTTTTGTAAGACGAGCTAACGTTTGTTTCCCAGTCCTAAATGGAGTTGAATCCCATGCAGTTTCTGGTCCTACGAGCAAGAGTTGTTTTCTGGTATCAAGAGTCACTATTGTGCTCCCATTGTCATACACAGGGCAAATAGCAATGGCGTCTGTTCCCAGCATGTACATTGTATTGGACGGAAGAGGATCTACTGTTCTTGTCAGTTTCTTAAGCAGAATTGAACTAGCTATGGCCGTGTGTGTAGGAAGCACAGTTCTTTTCTTCTGAAAAAGCTCACTGTTCGGACCCCGAGGAAATACAGTAGAGTAGAAGATTGCCCTTTTCTCAAAAGCAGAGTGTGTTTCTTGTAAGGCGAGCTAGCGTTTGTTTCTCAATCATAAATGGAGTAGAATCACATGCAGTTTCTGGTCCTACGAGCAAGAGTTGTTTTCTGGTAAGAAGAGCCACTAGTGCGCTCCCATTGTCATATACAGGGCATATAGCACTGGCATCTGTTCCCAGCATGTACAGTGTAATGGACTTAAGAGGATCTACTGTTCTTGTCAGTTTCCTAAGCAGAATTGATCTAGATATGGCCCGTGTGTGTAGGAAGCACAGTTCTTTTGTTTTGAGCAAGCTCACTGTTCTGGCCCTATAGGAAACACAGTAGAGTAGAAGAGTGCTCTTTTCTCAAAAGCAGAGTGTGTTTCTTTTAAGGCGAGCTAGCATTTGTTTCCCAGTCCTAAATGTAGTTGAATCCCATGCAGTATTTCGTCCTATGAGCAAGAGTTGTTCTCTGGTAAGAAGAGTCACTATTGTGTTCCCATTGCCATACACAGTGCAAATAGCACTCGCGTCTGTTCCCAGCAAGTACAGTGTATTGGAATGAAGAGGAGCTACTGTTCTTTCAGTTTCCTAAGCAGAGTTGAACTAGATATGGCCCGTGTGTGTAGGAAGCACAGTTATTTTTATCTGAGCAAGCTCACTGTTCGGAACCCATAGGAAACACATTAGAGTAGAAGAGTGCTCTTTTCTAAAAAGCAGAGTTTGTTTCTTGTAAGGCGAGCTAGCGTTTGTTTCCCAGTCATACATGGAGTTGAATCACATGCAGTTTTTGGTCCTACGAGCAAGAGTTGTTTTCTGGTAAGAAGAGTCACTATTGTGCTCCCATTGCCATACACAGTGCAAATAGCACTGGCGTCTGTTCCCAGCAAGTACAGTGTATTGGACTGAAGAGGAGCTACTGTTCTTGTCAGTTTCCTAAGCAGAGTTGAACTAGATATGCCCCGTGTATGCAGAAAGCACAGTTCTTTTGTTCTGAGCAAGCTCACTGTTCTGGCCCTATAGGAAAAACAGTAGAGTAGAAGAGTGCTCTTTTCTCCAAAGCAGAGTGTGTTTTTGTAAGGCGAGCTAGCGTTTGTTTTCCAGTCTTAAATGGAGTTATTCACATGCAGTTGTTGGTCCCACGAGCAAGAGTTGTTTTCTGGTAAGAAGAGTCACTATTGCGCTACCATTGCCATACACACTGCAAATAGCACTCGCGTCTGTTCCCAGCAAGTAATGTGTATGGGACTGAAGAGGAGCTACTCTTCTTGTCAGATTCCTAAGCAGAGTTGAACTAGATATGGCCCGTGTGTGTAGGAAGCACAGTTCGTTTGTTCTGAGCAAGCTCACTTTTCGGACCCCATAGGAAACACATTAGAGTAGAAGAGTGCTCTTTTCTAAAAAGCAGAGTGTGTTTCTTGTAAGGCGAGCTAGCGTTTGTTTTCCAGTCCTAAATGGAGTTGAGTCACATGCAGTTGTTTGACGCACGAGTAAGAGTTGTTTTCTGGTAAGGAAAGGCAGTATTGTGCTCCCATTGCCATACACAGTGCAAATAGCACTCGCGTCTGTTCCTAGCAAGTACAGTGTATTGGACTGAAGAGGAGCTACTGTTCTTGTCAGTTTCCAAAGCACAGTTAAAGTATATATGGCCCGTGTGTGTAGGAAGCACAGTTCTTTTGTTCTGAGCAAGCTCACTGTTCTGGCCATATAGGAAACACAGTAGAGTAGAAGAGTGCTCTTTTCTCAAAAACAGAGTGTGTTTCTTGTAAGGCGAGCTAGCGTTTGTTTCCCAGTCCCAAATGGGAGTTGAATCACATGCATTTTCTTGTCCTACGAGCAAGAGTTGTTTTCTGGTAAAAAGAGTCACTATTGCGCTCCCACTGTCATACACAGGGCAAATAACACTGGATTCTTTTCCCAGCATGTACAGTGTATTGGACTGAAGAGGAGCTACTGTTCTTGTCAGTTTCCTAAGCAGAGTTGAACTAGATATGGCCGTGTGTGTAGGAAGCACAGTTCTTTTGTTCTGAGCAAGCTCACTGATCGGAACCCATAGGAAACACAGTAGAGTAGAAGAGTGCTCTTTTCTCAAAAGCAGAGTGTGTTTCTTGTAATGCAAGCTAGCGTTTGTTTACCAACCTAAATGGGAGTTGAATCACATGCAGTTTCTGGTCCTACGAGCAAGAGTTGTTTTCTGGTAAGAAGAGTCACTATTGCGCTCCCATTGTCATACACAGGGCAAATGGCACTGGCGTCTGTTCCCAGCATGTACAGTGTATTGGACTTAAGAGGATCTACTGTTCTTGTCAGTTTCTTAAGCAGAGTTGAACTAGATATGGCCGTGTGTGTAGGAAGCACAGTTCTTTTGTTCTGAGCAAGCTCACTGTTGTGGCCCAATAGGAAAAACAGTATAGTAGAAGAGTGCTCTTTTCTCAAAAGCAGATTGTGTTTCTTGTAAGGCGAGCTAGTGTTTGTTTCCCAGTCCTAAATGGAGTTGAATCACATGCAGTTTCTGGTCGTACGAGCAAGAGTTGTTTTCTAGTAAGAAGAGTCACTTTTGCGCTCCCCTTGTCATACACAGGGCAAATAGCACTGGGGTCTGTTCCCAGCATGTACAGTGTATTGCACTGAAGAGGAGCTACTGTTCTTGTCAGTTTCCTAAGCAGAGTTGAACTAGATATAGCCCGTGTGTGAAGGAAGCACAGTTCTTTTATTCTGAGCTAGCTCACTGTTCGACCCCATAGGCAACACAGTAGAGTAGAAGAGTGCTCTCTTCTCAAAAGCAGAGTGTGTTTCTTGTAAGGCGAGCTAGTGTTTGTTTCCCAGTCCTAAATGGAATTGAATCACATGCAGGTTCTGCTCCTATGAGCAAGAGTTGTTTTCTGTTAATAAGAGTCACTATTGTGCTCCGATTGTCATACACAGGGCAAATAGCACTGGCGTCTGTTCCCAGCAAGTACAGTGTATTGGACTGAAGAGGAGCTACTGTTCTTGTCAGTTTCCTAAGCAGAGTTGAACTAGATATGCCCCGTGTATGCAGAAAGCACAGTTCTTTTGTTCTGAGCAAGCTCACTGTCCTGGCCCTTTAGGAAACACAGTAGAGTAGAAGAGTGCTCTTTTCTCAAAAGCAGAGTGTGTTTCTTGTAAGGCAAGCTAGCGTTTGTTTCCCAGTCCTAAATGGAGTTGAATCACATGCAGTTTCTCTTCCTACGAGCAAGAGTTGTTTTCTGGTAAGAAGAGTCACTCTTGTGCTCCCATTGCCATACACAGTGCAAATAGCACTGGCGTCTGTTCCCAGCATGTACAGTGTATTGCACTGAAGAGGATCTACTGTTCTTGTCAGTTTCCTCAGCAGAGTTGAACTAGATTTGGCCCATGTGTGTAGGAAGCACAGTTCTTTTGTTCTGAGCAAGCTGACTGTTCGGACCCCATAGGAAACACAGTAGAGTAGAAGAGTGCTCTTTTCTCAAAAGCAGAGTGTGTTTCTTGTAAGGCAAGCTAGCGTTTGTTTGCCAGTCCTAAATGGAGTTGAATCACATGCAGTTTCTGGTCCTACGAGCAAGAGTTGTTTTCTGGTAAGAAGAGTCACTATTGCGCTCCCATTGTCATACACAGGGCAAATAGCACTGGCACCTTTTCCCAGCATGTACAGTGTATTGGACTGAAGAGGATCTACTGTTCTTGTCAGTTTCCTAAGAAGAAATTAACTAGATATGTCTGTGTGTGTAGGAAGCACAGTTCTTTTGTTCTGAGCAAACTCACTGTTCGGGGACTATGGGAAACACAGTAGAGTAGAAGAGTGCTCTTTTCTCAAAAGCAGAGTGTGTTTCTTGTAAGGGGAGCTAGTGTTTGTTTCACAGTCATAAATGGAGTTGAATCCCATGCAGTTTCTGGTCCTAGGAGCAAGAGTTGTTTCCTGGTAAGAAGAGTCACTATTGTGCTCCCATTGCCATACACAGTGCAAATAGCACACGTGTCTGTTCCCAGCAAGTACAGTGTATTGGACTGAAGAGAAGCTACTGTTCTTGTCAGTTTCCTAAGCAGCGTTGAACTAGATATTGCCCGAGTGTGTAGAAAGCACAGTTCTTTTGTTCTTAGCAAGCTCACTGTTCGGACACCATAGGAAACACAGTAGAGTGGAAGAGTGCTCTTTTCGCAAAAGCAGAGAGTGTTTCTTGTAAGGCGAGCTAGTGTTTGTTTCCCAGTCCTAAATGGAGTTGAGTCACATGCAGTATTTGGTCCTACGAGAAAGAGTTGTTTTCTGGTAAGAAGAGTCACTAGTGTGCTCCCATTACCATACACAGTGCAAATAGCACTCGCGTCTGTTCCCAGCATGTACAGTGTATTGGACTGAAAGGATCTACTGTTCTTGTCAGTTTCCTAAGCAGAGTTGAACTAGATATAGCCCGTGTGTGTAGGAAGCACTGTTCATTTGTTCTGAGCAAGCTCACTGTTCTTGCCATATAGGAAACACATTAGAGTAGAAGAGTGCTTTTTTCTCAAAAGCAGAGTGTGTTTCTTGTAAGGCCAGCTAGCATTTGTTTCCCAGTCCTAAATGTAGTTGAATCACATGCAGTTTCTGGTCCTATGAGCAAGAGTTGTTTTCTGGTAAGAAGAGTCACTATTGCGCTCCCATGGTCATACCCAGGGCAAATAGCACTGGCGTCTGTTCCCAGCATGTACAGTGTATTGGACAGAAGAGGATCTACTGTTCTTGTCAGTTTCCGAAGCAGAATTGAACTAGATATGTCCATGTGTTTAGGAAGCACATTTCTTTTGTTCTGAGCAAGCTCACTGTTGTGGCCCTTTAGGAAACACAGTAGAGTAGAAGTGTGCTCTTCTCTCAAAATCAGAGTGTGTTTCTTGTAAGGCGAGCTAGCGTTTGTTTTCCAGTCCCTAATGGAGTTGAATCACATGCAATTTCTGGTCCTACGAGCAAGAGTTGTTTTCTGGTAAGGAAAGTCACTATTGTGCTCCCATTCATATACACTGTGCAAATAGCACTTGCGTCAGTTCCCAGCAAGTACAGTGTATTGGACTGAATAGGAGCTACTGTTCTTGTCAGTTTCCTCAGCAGAGTTGAACTAGATTTGGCCCATGTGTGTAGGAAGCACAGTTCTTTTGTTCTGAGCAAGCTGACTGTTCGGACCCCATAGGAAACACAGTAGAGTAGAAGAGTGCTCTTTTCTCAAAAGCAGAGTGTGTTTCTTGTAAGGCGAGCTAGCGTTTGTTTGCCAGTCCTAAATGGAGTTGAATCCCATGCAATTTCTGGTCCTACGAGCAAGAGTTGTTTTCTGGTAAGAAGAGTCACTATTGCGCTACCATTGTCATACACAGGGCAAATAGCACTGGCGTCTGTTCGCAGTATGTACACTGTATTGGACTGAAGAGGATCTACTGTTCTTGTCAGTTTCCTAAGCAGAGTTGAACTATGTATGGCCGGGTGTGTAGGAAGCACAGTTCTTTTGTTCTGAGCAAACTCACTGTTCGGGGACTATAGGAAACACAGTAGAGTAGAAGAGTGCTCTTTTCTCAAAAGCAGAGTGTGTTTCTTGTAAGGCGAGCTAGCGTTTGTTTTCCAGTCCTAAATGGAGTTGAGTCACATGCAGTTTTTTGTCCTACGAGCAAGAGTTGTTTTCTGGTAAGATGAGTCACTATTGTGCTCCCATTGCCATACACAGTGCAAATAGCACTCGCGTCTGTTCTCAGCAAGTACAGTGTATTGGACTGAAGAGGATCTACTGTTCTTTTCAGTTTCCTAAGCAGAGTTGACCTAGATATGGCCCATGTGTGTAGGAAGTACAGTTATTATATTCTGAGCAAGCTCACTGTTCTGGCCGTATAGGAAACACAGTAGAGTAGAAGAGTACTCTTTTCTCAAAAGCAGAGTGTGTTTGATGTAAGGCGAGCTAGCATTTGTTTGCCAGTCCTAAATGGAGTTGAATCACATGCAGTTTCTGGTCCTACGAGCAAGAGTTGTTTTCTGTTAAGGAAAGTCACTATTGCGCTCCCATTGCCATACACAGGACAAATAGCACTGGCGTCTGTTCGCAGCATGTACACTGTATTGGACTGAAGAGGATCTACTGTTCTTGTCAGTTTCCTAAGCAGAGTTGAACTAGGTATGGCCGTGTGTGTAGGAAGCACAGTTCTTTTGTTCTTAGCAAGCTCACTGTTCTGGCCATATAGGAAACACATTAGAGTAGAAGAGTGCTGTTTTATCAAAGCAGAGTGTGTTTCTTGTAAGGCGAGCTAGCGTTTGTTTCCCAGTCCTAACTGGAGTTGAACCACATGAAGTTTCTAGTACTACGAGCAAGAGTTGTTTTCTGATAAGAAGAGTCACTATTGCGCTTTCATTGTCATACACAGGGCAAATAGCACTGGCATCTTTTCCCAGCATGTACAGTGTATTGGACTGAAGAGGATCTACTGTTCTTGTCAGTTTCCTAAGAAGAAATTAACTAGATATGTCTGTGTGTGTAGGAAGAACAGTTCTTTTGTTCTGAGCAAACTCACTGTTCGGGGACTATAGGAAACACAGTAGAGTAGAAGAGTGCTCTTTTCTCAAAAGCAGAGTGTGTTTCTTGTAAGGCGAGCTAGTGTTTGTTTCTCAGTCATAAATGGAGTTGAATCCCATGCAGTTTCTGTTCCTAAGAGCAAGAGTTGTTTCCTGGTAAGAAGAGTCACTATTGTGCTCCCATTGCCATACACAGTGCAAATCGCACTTCGTCTGTTCCCAGCATGTACAGTGTATTGGACTGAGGAGGATCTACTGTTCTTGGCAGTTTCCTAAGCAGAATTGAACTAGCTATGGCCGTGTGTGTAGGAAGCACAGTTCTTTTCTTCTGAAAAAGCTCACTGTTTTGGCCCTATAGGAAACACAGTAGAGTAGAAGAGTGCTCTTTTCTCAAAAGCAGAGTGTGTTTCTTGTAAGGCGAGCTAGCGTTTGTTTCCCAGTCCTAAATGGAGTTGAATCACATGCAGTTTTTGGTCCCATGAGCAAGAGTTGTTTTCTGGTAAGGAAAATCACTATTGCGCTCCCATTCCCATACACCCTGCAAATAGCACTCGCATCTGTTCTAAGCAAGTACAGTGTATTGCACTGAAGAGGATCTACTGTTCTTGTCAGTTTCCTAAGCAGAGTTGAACTAGATATAGCCCGTGTGTGTAGGAAGCAGAGATATTTTTACTGAGCAAGCTCACTGTTCTGGCCCTAGAGGAAACACATTAGAGTAGAAGAGTATTTTTTTCTCAAAAGCAGAGTGTGTTTATTGTAAGGCCAGCTAGCGTTTGTTTTCCAGTCCTAAATGGAGTTGAATCACATGCAGTTTCTGGTCCTACGAGCAAAAGTTGTTTTCTGGTAAGAAGAGTCACTATTGCGCTCTGATTGTCATTCACAGTGCAAATAGCACTGGAGTTTGTTCCCAGCATGTACAGTGTATTGGACTGAAGAGGATCTACTGTTCTTGTCAGTTTCCGAAGCAGAATTGAACTAGATATGGCCGTGTGTGTAGGAAGCACAGTTCTTTTGTTCTGAGCAAGCTCACCGTTTTGGCCCTATAGGAAACACAGTAGAGTAGACGAGTGCTCTTTTCTCAAAAGCAGAGTGTGTTTCTTGTAAAACGAGCTAGCGTTTGTTTCCCAGTCCTAAATGGAGTTGAATCACATGCAGTTTTTGGTCCCATGAGCAAGAGTTGTTTTCTGGTAAGGAAAGTCACTGTTGCGCTCCCTTTCCCATACACAGTGCAAATAGCACTCGCGTCTGTTCCCAGCAAGTACAGAGTATTGGACTGAAGAAGAGCTACTCTTCTTGTCAGTTTCCTAAGCAGAGTTGAACTAGATATGGACCATGTATGTAGGAAGCACAGTTCTTTTGTTCTGAGCAAGCTCACTGTTCGGACCCCATAGGAACCACAGTAGAGTAGAAGAGTGCCTTTTTCTCAAAAGCAGAGTGTGTTTCTTGTAAGGCGAGCTAGCATTTGTTTCCCAGTCCTAAATGGAGTTGAATCACAGGCAGTTTCTGGTCCTATGAGCAAGAGTTGTTTTCTGGTTAGAAGAGTCACTATTGCACTCCCATTGCCATACACAGTGCAAATAGCACTCGCGTCTGTTCCCAGCAATTACAGTGTATTGGACTGAAGAAAAGCTACTATTCTTGTCAGTTTCCTAAGCAGAGTTGAACTAGATATTGCCCGTGTTTGTAGGAAGCACAGTTCTTTTGTTCTGAGCAAGCGCACTGTTCGGACCCCATAGGAAACAAAGTAGAGTAGAAGAGTGCTCTTTTCTCAAAAGCAGAGTCTGTTTCTTGTAAGGCGAGCTAGCGTTTGTTTCCCAGTCCTAAATGGAGTTGAGTCACATTCAGTTTCTGGTCCTACGAGGATGAGTTGTTTTCTGGTAAGAAGAGTCACTATTGCGCTCCCATTGCCATACACAGTAAAAATAGCACTCGCGTCTGTTCCCAGCAAGTACAGTATATTGGACTGAAGAGGAGCTACTGTTCTTGTCAGTTTCCTAAGCAGAGTTGAACTAGATATGGCCCGTGTGTGTAGGAAGCACAGTTCTTTTGTTCTGAGCAAGCTCACTGTTCTGGCCATATAGGAAACACATTAGAGTAGAAGAGTGCTCTTTTCTCAAAAGCAGAGTGTGTTTCCTGTAAGGCCAGCTAGCGTTTGTTTCCCAGTCCTAAATGGAGTTGAATCACATGCAGTTTCTGGTCCTACGAGCAAGAGTTGTTTTCTGGTAAGAAGAGTCACTATTGCGCTTCCATTGTCATACACAGGGCAAATAGCACTGGCGTCTGTTCCCAGCATGTACAGTGTATTAGACTGAAGAGGATTTAATCTTCTTGTCAGTTTCCTAAGCAGAAATGAATTGATATGGCCGTGTGGGTAGGAAGCACAGTTCTTTTGTTCTGAGCAAAGTCACTTTTCGGTCCCCATAGGAATCACAGTAGAGTAGAAGAGTGCCCTTTTCTCAAAAGCAGAGTGTGTTTCTTGTAAGGCGAGCTAGCGTTTGTTTCCCAGTCCTAAATGGAGTTGAATCACATGCAGTTTCTGGTCCTATAAGCAAGAGTTGTTTTCTGGTAAGAAGAGTCACTATTGCGCTCCCATTGCCATACACAGGGCAAATAGCACTGGCATCTGTTCCCAGGATGTACAGTGTATTGGACGGAAGAGGATCTACTGTTCTTGTCAGTTTCCTAAGCAGAATTGAATTAGATATGGCTGTGTGTGTAGGAAGCACAGTTTTCTGTTCTGAGCAAGCTCAATGTTTTGGCCCTATAGGAAACACATTAGAGTAGAAGAGTGCTCTTTTCTCAAAAGCAGAGTCTGTTTCTTGTAAGGCGAGCTAGCGTTTGTTTCCAAGTCCTAAATGGAGTTGAATCACATGCAGTTTCTGGTCCTACGAGCAAGAGTTGTTTTCTGGCAAGGAAAGACACTATTGTGCTCCCATTGCCATATATAGTGCAAATACCACTCGTGTCTGTTCCCAGCAAGTACAGTGTATTGGACTGAAGAATAGCTACTGTTCTTGTCAGTTTCCTAAGCAGAGTTGAACTAGATATAGCCCGTGTGTGTAGGAAGCACAGTTCTTTTGTTCTGAGCAAGCTGACTGTTCGTACCCCATAGGAAACACAGTAGAGTAGAAGAGTGCTCTTTTCTCAAAAGCAGAGTGTGTTTCTTGTAAGGCGAGCTAGCGTTTGTTTCCCAGTCCTAACTGGAGTTGAATCACATGCATTTTCTGGTCCTACGAGGAAGAGTTGTTTTCTGGTAAGAAGAGTCACTATTGCGCTTTCATTGTCATACACAGGGCAAATAGCACTGGCGTCTGTTCGCAGCATGTACACGGTATTGGACTGAAGAGGATCTACTGTTCTTGTCAGTTTCCTAAGCAGAGTTGAACTAGATATGGCCGTGTGTGTAGGAAGCACAGTTCTTTTGTTCTGAGCAAACTCACTGTTCGGGGACTATAGGAAACACAGTAGAGTAGAAGAGTGCTCTTTTCTCAAAAGCAGAGTGTGTTTCTTGTAAGGCGAGCTAGTGTTTGTTTCTCAGTCCTAAATGGAGTTGAATCCCATGCAGTTTCTGGTCCTACGAGCAAGAGTTGTTTTCTGGTATCAAGAGTCACTATTGTGCTCCCATTGTCATACACAGGGCAAATAGCACTGGCGTCTGTTCCCAGCATGTACAGTGTATTGGACGGAAGAGGATCTACTGTTCTTGTCAGTTTCCTAAGCAGAATTGAACTAGCTATGGCCGTGTGTGTAGGAAGCACAGTTCTTTTCTTCTGAAAAAGCTCACTGTTCAGATCCCGAGGAAATACAGTAGAGTAGAAGAGTGCTCTTTTCTCAAAAGCAGAGTGTGTTTCTTGTAAGGCGAGCTAGCGTTTGTTTCCCAGTCCTAAATGGAGTTGAATCACATGCAGTTTTTGGTCCCATGAGCAAGAGTTGTTTTCTGGTAAGGAAAGTCACTATTGCGCTCCCATTCCCATACACCCTGCAAATAGCACTCGCATCTGTTCTAAGCAAGTACAGTGTATTGCACTGAAGAGGATCTACTGTTCTTGTCAGTTTCCTAAGCAGAGTTGAACTAGATATAGCCCGTGTGTGTAGGAAGCAGAGTTATTTTTACTGAGCAAGCTCACTGTTCTGGCCCTAGAGGAAACACATTAGAGTAGAAGAGTATTTTTTTCTCAAAAGCAGAGTGTGTTTATTGTAAGGCCAGCTAGCGTTTGTTTTCCAGTCCTAAATGGAGTTGAATCACATGGAGTTTCTGTTCCTACGAGCAAAAGTTGTTTTCTGGTAAGAAGAGTCACTATTGCGCTCTGATTGTCATTCACAGTGCAAATAGCACTGGAGTTTGTTCCCAGCATGTACAGTGTATTGGACTGAAGAGGATCTACTGTTCTTGTCAGTTTCCGAAGCAGAATTGAACTAGATATGGCCGTGTGTGTAGGAAGCACAGTTCTTTTGTTCTGAGCAAGCTCACCGTTTTGGCCCTATAGGAAACACAGTAGAGTAGACGAGTGCTCTTTTCTCAAAAGCAGAGTGTGTTTCTTGTAAAACGAGCTAGCGTTTGTTTCCCAGTCCTAAATGGAGTTGAATCACATGCAGTTTTTGGTCCCATGAGCAAGAGTTGTTTTCTGGTAAGGAAAGTCACTATTGTGCTCCCTTTCCCATACACAGTGCAAATAGCACTCGCGTCTGTTCCCAGCAAGTACAGAGTATTGGACTGAAGAAGAGCTACTCTTCTTGTCAGTTTCCTAAGCAGAGTTGAACTAGATATGGACCATGTATGTAGGAAGCACAGTTCTTTTGTTCTGAGCAAGCTCACTGTTCGGACCCCATAGGAACCACAGTAGAGTAGAAGAGTGCCTTTTTCTCAAAAGCAGAGTGTGTTTCTTGTAAGGCGAGCTAGCATTTGTTTCCCAGTCCTAAATGGAGTTGAATCACAGGCAGTTTCTGGTCCTATGAGCAAGAGTTGTTTTCTGGTTAGAAGAGTCACTATTGCACTCCCATTGCCATACACAGTGCAAATAGCACTCGCGTCTGTTCCCAGCAATTACAGTGTATTGGACTGAAGAAAAGCTACTATTCTTGTCAGTTTCCTAAGCAGAGTTGAACTAGATATTGCCCGTGTTTGTAGGAAGCACAGTTCTTTTGTTCTGAGCAAGCTCACTGTTCGGACCCCATAGGAAACAAAGTAGAGTAGAAGAGTGCTCTTTTCTCAAAAGCAGAGTCTGTTTCATGTAAGGCGAGCTAGCGTTTGTTTCCCAGTCCTAAATGGAGTTGAATCACATGCAGTTTCTGGTCCTACGAGGATGAGTTGTTTTCTGGTAAGAAGAGTCACTATTGCGCTCCCATTGCCATACACAGTAAAAATAGCACTCGCGTCTGTTCCCAGCAAGTACAGTGTATTGGACTGAAGAGGAGCTACTGTTCTTGTCAGTTTCCTAAGCAAAGTTGAACTAGATATGGCCCGTGTGTGTAGGAAGCACAGTTCTTTTGTTCTGAGCAAGCTCACTGTTCTGGCCATATAGGAAACACATTAGAGTAGAAGAGTGCTCTTTTCTCAAAAGCAGAGTGTGTTTCTTGTAAGGCCAGCTAGCGTTTGTTTCCCAGTCCTAAATGGAGTTGAATCACATGCAGTTTCTGGTCCTACGAGCAAGAGTTGTTTTCTGGTAAGAAGAGTCACTATTGCGCTTCCATTGTCATACACAGGGCAAATAGCACTGGCGTCTGTTCCCAGCATGTACAGTGTATTAGACTGAAGAGGATTTAATCTTCTTGTCAGTTTCCTAAGCAGAAATGAATTGATATGGCCGTGTGGGTAGGAAGCACAGTTCTTTTGTTCTGAGCAAGGTCACTTTTCGGTCCCCATAGGAATCACAGTAGAGTAGAAGAGTGCCCTTTTCTCAAAAGCAGAGTGTGTTTCTTGTAAGGCGAGCTAGCGTTTGTTTCCCAGTCCTAAATGGAGTTGAATCACATGCAGTTTCTGGTCCTATAAGCAAGAGTTGTTTTCTGGTAAGAAGAGTCACTATTGCACTCCCATTGCCATACACAGGGCAAATAGCACTGGCATCTGTTCCCAGGATGTACAGTGTATTGGACGGAAGAGGATCTACTGTTCTTGTCAGTTTCCTAAGCAGAATTGAATTAGATATGGCCGTGTGTGTAGGAAGCACAGTTTTCTGTTCTGAGCAAGCTCAATGTTTTGGCCCTATAGGAAACACATTAGAGTAGAAGAGTGCTCTTTTCTCAAAAGCAGAGTCTGTTTCTTGTAAGGCGAGCTAGCGTTTGTTTCCAAGTCCTAAATGGAGTTGAATCACATGCAGTTTCTGGTCCTACGAGCAAGAGTTGTTTTCTGGCAAGGAAAGACACTATTGTGCTCCCATTGCCATATATAGTGCAAATACCACTCGTGTCTGTTCCCAGCAAGTACAGTGTATTGGACAGAAGAATAGCTACTGTTCTTGTCAGTTTCTTAAGCAGAATTGAACTAGATATGTCCGTGTGTGTAGGAAGCACAGTTCTTTTGTTCTGAGCAAGCTCACTGTTGTGGCCCTATAGGAAACACAGTAGAGTAGAAGAGTGCTCTTCTCTCAAAATCAGAGTGCGTTTCTTGTAAGGCGAGCTAGCGTTTGTTTCCCAGTCCCTAATGGAGTTGAATCACATGCAATTTCTGGTCCTACGAGCAAGAGTTGTTTTCTGGTAAGGAAAGTCACTATTGTGTTCCCATTCATATACACTGTGCAAATAGCACTCGCGTCAGTTCCCAGCAAGTACAGTGTATTGGACTGAATAGGAGCTACTGTTCGTGTCAGTTTCCTCAGCAGAGTTGAACTAGATTTGGCCCATGTGTGTAGGAAGCACAGTTCTTTTGTTCTGAGCAAGCTGACTGTTCGGACCCCATAGGAAACACAGTAGAGTAGAAGAGTGCTCTTTTCTCAAAAGCAGAGTGTGTTTCTTGTAAGGCGAGCTAGCGTTTGTTTGCCAGTCCTAAATGTAGTTGAATCCCATGCAGTTTCTAGTCCTATGAGCAAGAGTTGTTTTCTGGTAAGAAGAGTCACAATTGCGCTCCCATTGTCATACACAGGGCAAATAGCACTGGCGTCTGTTCGCAGCATGTACACTGTATTGGACTGAAGAGGATCTATTGTTCTTGTCAGTTTCCTAAGCAGAGTTGAACTATGTATGGCCGTGTGTGTAGGAAGCACAGTTCTTTTGTTCTGAGCAAACTAACTGTTCGGGGACTATAGGAAACACAGTAGAGTAGAAGAGTGCTCTTTTCTCAAAAGCAGAGTGTGTTTCTTGTAAGGCGAGCTAGCGTTTGTTTCCCAGTCCTAAACGGAGTTGAATCACATGCAGTTTCTGGTCCTATAAGCAAGAGTTGTTTTCTGGTAAGAAGAGTCACTATTGCGTTCCCATTGCCATACACAGGGCAAATAGCACTGGCATCTGTTCCCAGGATGTACAGTGTATTGGACGGAAGAGGATCTACTGTTCTTGTCAGTTTCCTAAGCAGAATTGAATTAGATATGGCCGTGTGTGTAGGAAGCACAGTTTTCTGTTCTGAGCAAGCTCAATGTTTTGGCCCTATAGGAAACACATTAGAGTAGAAGAGTGCTCTTTTCTCAAAAGCAGAGTCTGTTTCTTGTAAGGCGAGCTAGCGTTTGTTTCCAAGTCCTAAATGGAGTTGAATCACATGCAGTTTCTGGTCCTACGAGCAAGAGTTGTTTTCTGGCAAGGAAAGACACTATTGTGCTCCCATTGCCATATATAGTGCAAATACCACTCGTGTCTGTTCCCAGCAAGTACAGTGTATTGGACTGAAGAATAGCTACTGTTCTTGTCAGTTTCCTAAGCAGAGTTGAACTAGATATAGCCCGTGTGTGTAGGAAGCACAGTTCTTTTGTTCTGAGCAAGCTGACTGTTCGTACCCCATAGGAAACACAGTAAAGTAGAAGAGTGCTCTTCTCTCAAAATCAGAGTGCGTTTCTTGTAAGGCGAGCTAGCGTTTGTTTCCCAGTCCCTAATGGAGTTGAATCACATGCAATTTCTGGTCCTACGAGCAAGAGTTGTTTTCTGGTAAGGAAAGTCACTATTGTGTTCCCATTCATATACACTGTGCAAATAGCACTCGCGTCAGTTCCCAGCAAGTACAGTGTATTGGACTGAATAGGAGCTACTGTTCGTGTCAGTTTCCTCAGCAGAGTTGAACTAGATTTGGCCCATGTGTGTAGGAAGCACAGTTCTTTTGTTCTGAGCAAGCTGACTGTTCGGACCCCATAGGAAACACAGTAGAGTAGAAGAGTGCTCTTTTCTCAAAAGCAGAGTGTGTTTCTTGTAAGGCGAGCTAGCGTTTGTTTGCCAGTCCTAAATGGAGTTGAATCCCATGCAGTTTCTGGTCCTACGAGCAAGAGTTGTTTTCTGGTAAGAAGAGTCACTATTGTGCTCCCATTGTCATATACAGGGCAAATAGCACTGGCGTCTGTTCGCAGCATGTACACTGTATTGGACTGAAGAGGATCTATTGTTCTTGTCAGTTTCCTAAGCAGAGTTGAACTATGTATGGCCGTGTGTGTAGGAAGCACAGTTCTTTTGTTCTGAGCAAACTAACTGTTCGGGGACTATAGGAAACACAGTAGAGTAGAAGAGTGCTCTTTTCTCAAAAGCAGAGTGTGTTTCTTGTAAGGCGAGCTAGCGTTTGTTTCCCAGTCCTAAACGGAGTTGAATCACATGCAGTTTCTGGTCCTATAAGCAAGAGTTGTTTTCTGGTAAGAAGAGTCACTATTGCGCTCCCATTGCCATACACAGGGCAAATAGCACTGGCATCTGTTCCCAGGATGTACAGTGTATTGGACGGAAGAGGATCTACTGTTCTTGTCAGTTTCCTAAGCAGAATTGAATTAGATATGGCCGTGTGTGTAGGAAGCACAGTTTTCTGTTCTGAGCAAGCTCAATGTTTTGGCCCTATAGGAAACACATTAGAGTAGAAGAGTGCTCTTTTCTCAAAAGCAGAGTCTGTTTCTTGTAAGGCGAGCTAGCGTTTGTTTCCAAGTCCTAAATGGAGTTGAATCACATGCAGTTTCTGGTCCTACGAGCAAGAGTTGTTTTCTGGCAAGGAAAGACACTATTGTGCTCCCATTGCCATATATAGTGCAAATACCACTCGTGTCTGTTCCCAGCAAGTACAGTGTATTGGACTGAAGAATAGCTACTGTTCTTGTCAGTTTCCTAAGCAGAGTTGAACTAGATATAGCCCGTGTGTGTAGGAAGCACAGTTCTTTTGTTCTGAGCAAGCTGACTGTTCGTACCCCATAGGAAACACAGTAGAGTAGAAGAGTGCTCTTTTCTAAAAAGCAGAGTGTGTTTCTTGTAAGGCGAGCTAGCGTTTGTTTTCCCATCCTAAATGGAGTTGAATCACATGTATTTTCTGGTCCTACGAGGAAGAGTTGTTTTCTGGTAAGAAGAGTCACTATTGTGCTCCCATTGTCATACACAGGGCAAATAGCATTGGCGTCTGTTCGCAGCATGTACACGGTATTGGACTGAAGAGGATCTACTGTTCTTGTCAGTTTCCTAAGCAGAGTTGAACTAGGTATGGCCGTGTGTGTAGGAAGCAGAGTTCTTTTGTTCTGAAAAAGCTCACTGTTCTGGCCCTATAGGAAACACATTAGAGTAGAAGAGTGCTCTTTTATCAAAGCAGAGTGTGTTTTTTGTAAGACGAGCTAACGTTTGTTTCCCAGTCCTAAATGGAGTTGAATCACATGCAGTTTCTGGTCCTACGAGCAAGAGTTGTTTTCTGGTATCAAGAGTCACTAGTGCGCTCCCATTGTCATATAAAGGGCATATAGCACTGGCATCTGTTCCCAGCATGTACAGTGTAATGGAATTAAGAGGATCTACTGTTCTTGTCAGTTTCCTAAGCAGAATTGATCTAGATATGGCCCGTGTGTGTAGGAAGCACAGTTCTTTGTTTTGAGCAAGCTCACTGTTCTGGCCCTATAGGAAACACAGTAGAGTAGAAGAGTGCTCTTTTCTCAAAAGCAGAGTGTGTTTCTTTTAAGGCGAGCAAGCATTTGTTTCCCAGTCCTAAATGTAGTTGAATCCCATGCAGTATTTCTTCCTATGAGCAAGAGTTGTTTTCTGGTAAGAAGAGTCACTATTGTGTTCCCATTGCCATACTCAGTGCAAATAGCACTCGCGTCTGTTCCCAGCAAGTACAGTGTATTGGAATGAAGAGGAGCTACTGTTCTTGTCAGTTTCCTAAGCAGAGTTGAACTAGATATGGCCCGTGTGTGTAGGAAGCACAGTTATTTTTTTCTGAGCAAGCTCACTGTTCGGAACCCATAGGAAACACATTAGAGTACAAGAGTGCTGTTTTCTAAAAAGCAGAGTTTGTTTCTTGTAAGGCGAGCTAGCGTTTGTTTCCCAGTCATACATGGAGTTGAATCACATGCAGTTTTTGGTCCTACGAGCAAGAGTTGTTTTCTGGTAAGAAGAGTCACTATTGTGCTCCCATTGTCATACAAAAGGCAAATAGCACTGTCGTCTGTTCCCAGCATGTACAGTGTATTGGACTGAAGAGGATCTACTGTTCTTGTCAGTTTCCTAAGCAGAATTGAACTAGATATGGCCGTGTGTGTAGGAAGCACAGTTCTTTTGTTCTGAGCAAGCTCACTGTTGTGGCCCTATAGGAAAAACAGTAGAGTAGAAGAGTGCTCTTTTCTCAAAAGCAGAGTATGTTTTTGTAAGGCGAGCTAGCGTTTGTTTCCCAGTCTTAAATGGAGTTGAATCACATGCAGTTGTTGGTCCCACGAGCAAGAGTTGTTTTCTGCTAAGGAAAGTCACTATTGTGCTCCCATTGTCATACAAAAGGCAAATAGCACTGTCGTCTGTTCCCAGCATGTACAGTGTATTGGACTGAAGAGGATCTACTGTTCTTGTCAGTTTCCTAAGCAGAATTGAACTAGATATGGCCGTGTGTGTAGGAAGCACAGTTCTTTTGTTCTGAGCAAGCTCACTGTTCTGGCCCTATAGGAAAAACAGTAGAGTAGAAGAGTGCTCTTTTCTCAAAAGCAGAGTGTGTTTTTGTAAGGCGAGCTAGCGTTTGTTTTTCAGTCTTAAATGGAGTTGAATCACATGCAGTTGTTGGTCCCACGAGCAAGAGTTGTTTTCTGGTAAGGAAAGTCACTATTGTGCTCCCATTGCCATGCACAGTGCAAAGAGCACTCGCGTCTGATCCCAGCAAGTACAGTGTATTGTACTGAAGAGGAGCTATTGTTCTTGTCAGTTTCCTAAGCAGAGTTGAACTAGATATGGCCCGTGTGTGTAGGAAGCACAGTTCTTTTGTTCTGAGCAAGCTCAATGTTCGGACCCCATAGGAAACACAGTAGAGTAGAAGAGTGCTCTTTTCTCAAAAGCAGAGTTTGTTTTTTGCAAGGCGCGCTAGCGTTTGTTTCCCAGTCCTAAATGTAGTTGAATCCCATGCAGTTTTTCGTCCTATGAGCATGAGTTGTTTTCTGGTAAGAAGAGTCACTATTGCGCTACCATTGCCATACACACTGCAAATAGCACTCGCGTCTGTTCCCAACAAGTAATGTGTATGGGACTGAAGAGGAGCTACTGTTCTTGTCAGATTCCTAAGCAGAGTTGAACTAGATATGGCCCGTGTGTGTAGGAAGCACAGTTTGTTTGTTCTGAGCAAGCTCACTTTTCGGACCCTATAGGAAACACATTAGAGTAGAAGAGTGCTCTTTTCTAAAAAGCAGAGTGTGTTTCTTGTAAGGCGAGCTAGCGTTTGTTTTCCAGTCCTAAATGGAGTTGAGTCACATGCAGTTGTTTGTCCCACGAGTAAGAGTTGTTTTCTGGTAAGGAAAGGCACTATTGTGCTCCCATTGCCATACACAGTGCAAATAGCACTCGCGTCTGTTCCCAGCAAGTACAGTGTATTGGACTGAAGAGGAGCTACTGTTCTTGTCAGTTTCCAAAGCACAGTTAAACTATATATGGCCCGTGTGTGTAGGAAGCACAGTTCTTTTGTTCTGAGCAAGCTCACTGTTCTGGCCATATAGGAAACACAGTAGAGTAGAAGAGTGCTCTTTTCTCAAAAACAGAGTGTGTTTCTTGTAAGGCGAGCTAGCGTTTGTTTCCCAGTCCCAAATGGGAGTTGAATCACATGCATTTTCTTGTCCTACGAGCAAGAGTTGTTTTCTGGTAAAAAGAGTCACTATTGCGCTCCCACTGTCATACACAGGGCAAATAACACTGGATTCTGTTCCCAGCATGTACAGTGTATTGGACTGAAGAGGAGCTACTGTTCTTGTCAGTTTCCTAAGCAGAGTTGAACTAGATATGGCCGTGTGTAGGAAGCACAGTTCTTTTGTTCTGAGCAAGCTCACTGTTCGGAACCCATAGGAAACACAGTAGAGTAGAAGAGTGCTCTTTTCTCAAAAGCAGAGTGTGTTTCTTGTAATGCAAGCTAGCGTTTGTTTACCAACCTAAATGGGAGTTGAATCACATGCAGTTTCTGGTCCTACGAGCAAGAGTTGTTTTCTGGTAAGAAGAGTCACTATTGCGTTCCCATTGTCATACACAGGGCAAATAGCACTGGCGTCTGTTCCCAGCTTGTACAGTGTATTGGACTGAAGAGGATCTACTGTTCTTGTCAGTTTCCTAAGCAGAGTTGAACTAGATATGGCCGTGTGTGTAGGAAGCACAGTTCTTTTGTTCTGAGCAAGCTCACTGTTGTGGCCCAATAGGAAAAACAGTATAGTAGAAGAGTGCTCTTTTCTCAAAAGCAGATTGTGTTTCTTGTAAGGCGAGCTAGTGTTTGTTTCCCAGTCCTAAATGGAGTTGAATCACATGCAGTTTCTGGTCCTACGAGCAAGAGTTGTTTTCTAGTAAGAAGAGTCACTTTTGCGCTCCCATTGTAATACACAGGGCAAATAGCACTGGGGTCTGTTCCCAGCTTGTACAGTGTATTGCACTGAAGAGGAGCTACTGTTCTTGTCAGTTTCCTAAGCAGAGTTGAACTAGATATAGCCCGTGTGTGTAGGAAGCACAGTTCTTTTGTTCTGAGCTAGCTCACTGTTCGGACCCCATAGGCAACACAGTAGAGTAGAAGAGTGCTCTCTTCTCAAAAGCAGTGTGTGTTTCTTGTAAGGCGAGCTAGTGTTTGTTTCCCAGTCCTAAATGGAGTTGAATCACATGCAGGTTCTGGTCCTTTGAGCAAGAGTTGTTTTCTGTTAAGAGGAGACACTATTGTGCTCCCTTTGTCATACACAGGGCAAATAGCACTGGCGTCTGTTCCCAGCAAGTACAGTGTATTGGACTGAAGAGGAGCTACTGTTCTTGTCAGTTTCCTAAGCAGAGTTGAATTAGATATGCCCCGTGTATGCAGGAAGCACAGTTCTTTTGTTCTGAGCAAGCTCACTGTCCTGGCCCTTTAGGAAACACAGTAGAGTAGAAGAGTGCTCTTTTCTCAAAAGCAGAGTGTGTTTCTTGTAAGGCAAGCTAGCGTTTGTTTTCCAGTCCTAAATGGAGTTGAATCACATGCAGTTTCTCTTCCTACGAGCAAGAGTTGTTTTCTGGTAAGAAGAGTCACTCTTGCGCTCCCATTGCCATACACAGTGCAAATAGCACTGGCGTCTGTTCCCAGCATGTACAGTGTATTGCACAGAAGAGGATCTACTGATCTTGTCAGTTTCCTCAGCAGAGTTGAACTAGATATAGCCCGTGTGTAGGAAGCACAGTTCTTTTGTTCTGAGCAAGCTCACTGTTCTGGCCATATAGGAAACACATTAGAGTAGAAGAGTGCTCTTTTATCAAAGCAGAGTGTGTTTCTTGTAAGGCGAGCTAGCATTTGTTTCCCAGTCCTAAATGGAGTTGAATCCCATGCAGTATTTCGTCCTATGAGCAAGAGTTGTTTTCTGGTAAGAAGAGTCACTATTGTGTTCCCATTGCCATACACAGTGCAAATAGCACTCGCGTCTGTTCCCAGCAAGTACAGTGTATTGGAATGAAGAGGAGCTACTGTTCTTGTCAGTTTCCTAAGCAGAGTTGAACTAGATATGGCCCGTGTGTGTAAGAAGCACAGTTATTTTGTTCTGAGCAAGCTCAATGTTCGGACCCCATAGGAAACACAGTAGAGTGGAAGAGTGCTCTTTTCTCAAAAGCAGAGTTTGTTTTTTGCAAGGCGTGCTAGCGTTTGTTTCCCAGTCCTAAATGTAGTTGAATCCCATGCAGTTTTTCGTCCTATGAGCATGAGTTGTTTTCTGGTAAGAAGAGTCACTATTGCGCTACCATTGCCATACACACTGCAAATAGCACTCGCGTCTGTTCCCAGCAAGTAATGTGTATGGGACTGAAGAGGACCTACTGTTCTTGTCAGTTTCCTAAGCAGAGTTGAACTAGATATGGCCGTGTGTGTAGGAAGCACAGTTCTTTTGTTCTGAGCAAGCTCACTGTTGTGGCCCAATAGGAAAAACAGTATAGTAGAAGAGTGCTCTTTTCTCAAAAGCAGATTGTGTTTCTTGTAAGGCGAGCTAGTGTTTGTTTCCCAGTCCTAAATGGAGTTGAATCACATGCAGTTTCTGGTCCTACGAGCAAGAGTTGTTTTCTAGTAAGAAGAGTCACTTTTGCGCTCCCATTGTAATACACAGGGCAAATAGCACTGGGGTCTGTTCCCAGCTTGTACAGTGTATTGCACTGAAGAGGAGCTACTGTTCTTGTCAGTTTCCTAAGCAGAGTTGAACTAGATATAGCCCGTGTGTGTAGGAAGCACAGTTCTTTTGTTCTGAGCTAGCTCACTGTTCGGACCCCATAGGCAACACAGTAGAGTAGAAGAGTGCTCTCTTCTCAAAAGCAGTGTGTGTTTCTTGTAAGGCGAGCTAGTGTTTGTTTCCCAGTCCTAAATGGAGTTGAATCCCATGCAGTTTCTGGTCCTACGAGCAAGAGATGTTTTCTGGTAAGAAGAGTCACTAGTGCGCTCCCATTGTCATACACAGGGCATATAGCTCTGGCATCTGTTCCCAGCATGTACAGTGTATTGGACTTAAGAGGATCTACTGTTCTTGTCAGTTTCCTAAGCAGAATTGATCTAGATATGGCCCGTGTGTTTAGGAAGCACAGTTCTTTTGTTTTGAGCAAGCTCAAGTTCTGGCCCTATAGGAAACACAGTAGAGTAGAAGAGTGCTCTTTTCTCAAAAGCAGAGTGTGTTTCTTGTAAGGCGAGCTAGCATTTGTTTCCCAGTCCTAAATGTAGTTGAATCCCATGCAGTATTTCGTCCTATGAGCAAGAGTTGTTTTCTGGTAAGAAGAGTCACTATTGTGTTCCCATTGCCATACACAGTGCAAATAGCACTCGCGTCTGTTCCCAGCAAGTACAGTGTATTGGAATGAAGAGGAGCTACTGTTCTTGTCAGTTTCCTAAGCAGAGTTGAACTAGATATGGCCCGTGTGTGTAAGAAGCACAGTTATTTTGTTCTGAGCAAGCTCACTGTTCGGAACCCATAGGAAACACATTAGAGTAGAAGAGTGCTCTTTTCTAAAAAGAAGAGTTTGTTTCTTGTAAGGCGAGCTAGCGTTTGTTTCCCAGTCATACATGGAGTTGAATCACATGCAGTTTCTGGTCCTACGAGCAAGAGTTGTTTTCTGGTAAGAAGAGTCACTATTGTGCTCCCATTGTCATACAAAGGACAAATAGCACTGTCGTCTGTTCCCAGCATGTACAGTGTATTGGAATGAAGAGGATCTACTGTTCTTGTTAGTTTCCTAAGCAGAATTGAACTAGATATGGCCGTGTGTGTAGGAAGCACAGTTCTTTTGTTCTTAGCAAGCTCACTGTTCTGGCCCTATAGGAAACACAGTAGAGTAGAAGAGTGCTCTTTTCTCAAAAGCATAGTGTGTTCTTGTAAGGCGAGCTAGCGTTTGTTTTCCAGTCTTAAATGGAGTTGAATCACATGCAGTTGTTGGTCCCACGAGCAAGGGTTGTTTTCTGGTAAGGAAAGTCACTATTGTGCTCCCATTGCCATGCACAGTGCAAAGAGCACTCGCGTCTGATCCCAGTAAGTACAGTGTATTGTACTGAAGAGGAGCTACTGTTCTTGTCAGTTTCCTAAGCAGAGTTGAACTAGATATGGCTGTGTGTGTAGGAAGCACAGTTCTTTTGTTCTGAGCAAGCTCAATGTTCGGACCCCATAGAAAACATGGTAGAGTAGAAGAGTGCTCTTTTCTCAAAAGCAGAGTGTGTTTCTTTTAAGGTGCGCTAGCGTTTGTTTCCCAGTCATAAAAGTAGTTGAATAGCATGCAGTTTTTCGTCCTATGAGCAAGAGTTGTTTTCTGGTAAGAAGAGTCACTATTGCACTCCCATTGCCATACACACTGCAAATAGCACTCGCGTCTGTTCCCAGCAAGTAATGTGTATTGGACTGAAGAGGAGCTACTGTTCTTGTCAGATTCCTAAGCAGACTTGAACTAGATATGGCCCGTGTGTGTAGGAAGCACAGTTTTTTGTTCTGAGCAAGCTCACTTTTCGGACCCCATAGGAAACACATTAGAGTAGAAGATTGCTCTTTTCTAAAAAGCAGAGTGTGTTTCTTGTAAGGAGAGCTTGCGTTTGTTTCCCAGTCCTAAATGGAGTTGAATCACATGCAGTTTCTGGTCCTACGAGCAAGAGCTGTTTTCTGGTAAGAAGTGTCACTTTTGTGCTCCCATTGTCATACACAGTTCAAATTGCACCGGCGTCTGTTCCCAGCATTTACAGTGTATTGGACTGAAGGGGATCAACTGTTCTTGTCAGTTTCCTAAGCAGAGTTGAACTAGATATGGCCATGTGTGTAGGAAGCACACTTCTTTTGTTCTGAGCAAGCTCACTGTTCGGAACCCATAGGAAACACAGTAGAGTAGAAGAGTGGTCTTTTCTCAAAAGCAGAGTGTGTTTCTTGTAATGCAAGCTAGCGTTTGTTTACCAACCTAAATGGGAGTTGAATCACAGAAAACAACTCTGGTCGTACGAGCAAGAATTGTTTTCTGGTAAGAAGAGTCACTATTGTGCTCCCATTGTCATACACAGGGCAAATAGCACTGGCGTCTGTTCCCAGCATGTACAGTGTATTGCACTGAAGAAGAGCTACTGTTCTTGTCAGTTTCCTAAGCAGAGTTGAACTAGATATAGCCCGTGTGTGTAGGAAGCACAGTTCTTTTATTCTGAGCTAGCTCACTGTTCAGACCCCATTGGCAACACAGTAGAGTAGAAGAGTGCTCTCTTCTCAAAAGCAGAGTGTGTTTCTTGTAAGGTGAGCTAGTGTTTGTTTCCCAGTCCTAAATGGAGTTGAATCACATGCAGGTTCTGCTCCTATGAGCAAGAGTTGTTTTCTGTTAATAAGAGTCACTATTGTGCTCCCATTGTCATACAGGGCAAATAGCACTGGCGTCTGTTCCCAGCAAGTACAGTGTATTGGACTGAAGAGGAGCTACTGTTCTTGTCAGTTTCCTAAGCAGAGTTGAACTAGATATGCCCCGTGATTGCAGGAAGCACAGTTCTTTTGTTCTGAACAAGCTCACTGTCCTGGCCCTTTAGGAAACACAGTAGAGTAGAAGAGTGCTCTTTTCTCAAAAGCAGAGTGTATTTTTTGTAAGGCGAGCTAGTGTTTGTTTCCCAGTCATAAATGGAGTTGAATCCCATGCAGTTTCTGGTCCTAGGAGCAAGAGTTGTTTCCTGGTAAGAAGAGTCACTATTGTGCTCCCATTGCCATACACAGTGCAAATAGCACACGTGTCTGTTCCCAGCAAGTACAGTGTATTGGACTGAAGAGAAGCTACTGTTCTTGTCAGTTTCCTAAGCAGCGTTGAACTAGATATTGCCCGAGTGTGTAGAAAGCACATTTCTTTTGTTCTGAGCAAGCTCACTGTTCAGACACCATAGGAAACACAGTAGAGTAGAAGAGTGCTCTTTTCGCAAAAGCAGAGTGTGTTTCTTGTAAGGCGAGCTAGCGTTTGTTTCCCAGTCCTAAATGGAGTTGAGTCACATGCAGTATTTGGTCCTACGAGCAAGAGTTGTTTTCTGGTAAGAAGAGTCACTAGTGTGCTCCCATTACCATACACAATGCAAATAGCACTCGCGTCTGTTCCCAGCATGTACAGTGTATTGGACTGAAAAGGATCTACTGTTCTTGTCAGTTTGCTAAGCAGAGTTGAACTAGATATAGCCCGTGTGTGTAGGAAGCACTGTTCATTTGTTCTGAGCAAGCTCACTGTTCTTGCCATATAGGAAACACATTAGAGTAAAAGAGTGCTTTTTTCTCAAAAGCAGAGTGTGTTCCTTGTAAGGCCAGCTAGCATTTGTTTCCCAGTCCTAAATGTAGTTGAATCACATGCAGTTTCTGGTCCTATGAGCAAGAGTTGTTTTCTGGTAAGGGAAGTCACTATTGCGCTCCCCTTGCCATACACAGTGCAAATAGCTCTCGCGTCTGTTCCCAGCAAGTACAATGTATCAGACTGAAGAGGAGCTACTGTTCTTGTCAGTATCCTAAGCAGAGTTGAACACGATATGGCCCATGAGTGTAGGAAGCACAGTTCTTATGTTCTGAGCAAGCTCACTGATCTGGCCCTATAGGAAAAACAGTAGAGTAGAAGCGTGCTCTTTTCTCAAAAGCAGAGTTTTTTTTTTTTTTGTAAGGCGAGTTATCGTTTGTTTCCCAGTCCTAAATGGAGTTGAATCACATGCAGTTTCTGGTCCTACGCACAACTGTTGTTTTCTGGTAAGGAAAGTCACTATTGCGCTCCCATTGACCTACACAAGGCGAATAGCACTCGCGTCTTTTCCCAGCAAGTACAGTGTATTGGACTGAATAGGAGCTACTGTTCTTGTCACTTTCCTAAGCAGAGTTGAACTAGATATGGTCCGTGTGTGTAGGAAGCACAGTTCTTTTGTTCTGAGCAAGCTCACTGTTTGGACCCCATAGGAAACACAGTAGAGTAGAAGAGTGCTCTTTTCTCTAAAGCAGAGTGTGTTTCTTGTAAGGAGAGCTAGCGTTTGTTTCCCAGTGCTAAATGGAGTTGAATCACATGCAGTTTCTGGTCCTACGAGCAAGAGTTTTTTTCTGGTAAGGAAAGTCACTATTGTGCTCCCATTGCCATACACAGTGCAAATCGCACATGCGTCTGTTCCCAGCAAGTACAGTGTATTGGACTGAAGAGGAGCTACTGTTCTTGTCAGTTTCCTAAGCAGAATTGAACTAGATATGGCTGTGTGTGTAGGAAGCACAGTTCTTTTGTTCTGAGCAAGCTCACTGTTCGGACCCTATAGGAAACACAGTAGAGTAGAAGAGTGCTCTTTTCTCAAAAGCAGAGTGTGTTTCTTGTAAGGCGAGCTAGCGTTTGTTTCCCAGTCCTAAATGGAGTTGAATAACATGCAGTTTCTGGTCCTACGAGCAAGAGTTGTTTTCTGGTAAGGAAAGACACTATTGCGCTCCCATTGCCATACACAGTGCAAATAGCACTCGCGTCTGTTCACAGCAAGTACAGTGTATCGGACTGAAGAGGAGCTACTGTTCTTGTCAGTTTCCTAAGCAGAGTTGAACTAGATATGGCCCGTGTGTGTAGGGAGCACATTTCTTATGTTCTGAGCAAGCTCACTCTTCTGGCCCTATAGGAAACACAGTAGAGTAGAAGAGTGCTCTTTTCTAAAAAGCAGAGTGTGTTTCTTATAAAGCGAGCTAGAGTTTGTTTCCCAGTCCTAAATGGAGTTGAATCACATGCAGTTTCTGGTCCTATGAGCAAGAGTTGTTTTATGGTAAGAAGAGTCACTATTGCGCTGCCATTGCCATACATAGGACAAATAGCACTGGCGTCTATTCCCAGCAAGTACAGTGTATTGGACTGAAGAGGATCTACTGTTCTTGTCAGGTTCCTAAGCAGACTTGAACTAGATATGGCCGTGTGTGTAGGAAGCACAGTTTTTTTGTTCTGAGCAATCTCACTGTTCTGGCCCAATAGGAAACACAGTAGAGTAGAAGTGTGCTCTTTTCTCAAAAGCAGAGTGTGTTTCTTGGAAGGCGCGCTAGCGTTTGTTTCCCAGTCATAAATGGAGTTGAATCACATGCAGTTTCTGGTCCTACGAGCAAGAGTTGTTTTCTGGTAAGACAAGTCACTATTGGGCTCCAATTGCCATACACAGTGCAAATAGCACTTGCATCTGTTCCCCGCAAGTACAGTGTATTGGACTGAAGAGGATCTAGTGTTCTTGTCAGTTTCCTAAGCAGTGTTGAACTAGAAATGGCCCGTGTGTGTAGGAATCACAGTAATTTTGTTCTGAGCAAGCTCACTGTTCGGACACCATAGGAAACACAGTAGAGTAGAATTGTGCTCTTTTCTAAAAAGGAGAGTGTGTTTCTTGTAAGGCGAGCTAGCGTTTGTTTCCCAGTTCTAAATGGAGTTGAATCACATGCAGTTTCTGGTCCTACGAGCAAGAGTTGTTTACTGATAAGGAAAGTCACTATTGCGTTCCCCTTGCCATACACATTGCAAATAGCTCTCGCGTCTGTTCCCAGCAAGTACAGTTTATCAGACTGAAGAGGAGCTACTGTTCTTGTCAGTTTCCTAAGCAGAGTTGAACTAGATATGGCCCGTGTGTGTAGGAAGCACCGTTCTTATGTTCTGAGCAAGTTCACTCTTCTGGCCCTATAGGAAACACAGTAGAGTAGAAGAGTGCTCTTTTCTCAAAAGCAGAGTGTGTTTTTGTAAGGCGAGCTAGCGTTTGTTTCCTAGTCCTAAATGGAGTTGAATTACATGCAGTTTCTGGTCCTATGAACAAGAGTTGTTTTCTGGTAAGGAAAGTCACTATTGCGCTCCCATTGCCCTTCACAAGGCAAATAGCACTCGCATCTTTTCCCAGCAAATACAGTGTATTGGACTGAATAGGAGCTACTCTTCTTGTCAGTTTACTAAGCAGAGTTGTACTATATATGGTCCGTGTGTGTAGGAAGCACAGTTCTTTTGTTCTGAGCAAGCTCACTGTTTGGACCCCATAGGAAACACAGTAGAGTAGAAGAGTGCTCTTTTCTCTAAAGCAGAGTGTGCTTCTTGTAAGGCAAGCTACCGTTTGTTTCCCAGTCCTAAATGGAGTGGAATCACATGCAGTTTCTGGTCCTACGAGCAAGAGTTGTTTTCTGGTAAGGAAAGTCACTATTGCGCTCCCATTGCCATACACAGTGCAAATAGCCCTCCCGTCTGTTCCCAGCAAGTACAGTGTATTGGACTGAAGAAGAGCTACTGTTCTTCTCAGTTTCCTAAGCAGAGTTGAACTAGATATGGCCCGTGTGTGTAGGAAGCACAGTTCTTTTTTTCTGAGCAAGCTCACTGTTCTGGCCCTATAGGAAATACAGTAGAGTAGAAGAATGCTCTTTTCTCAAAAGCAGAGTGTGTTTCTTGTAAAGCGAGCTAGAGTTTGTTTCCCAGTCCTAAATGGAGTTGAATCACATGCAGTTTCTGGTCCTACGAGCAAGAGTTGTTTTCTGGTAAGAAGAGTCACTATAGCGCTGCCATTGCCATAGCACTGTCGTCTGTTCCCAGCAAGTACAGTGTATTGGACTGAAGAGGATATACTGTTCTTGTCAGGTTCCTACGCAGAATTGAACTAGATATGGCCGTGTGAGTAGGAAGTACAGTTTTTTTGTTCTGAGCAGCTCACTGTTCAGAACACATAGGAAACACAGTAGAGTAGAAGAGTGCTCTTTTCTCTAAAGCAGAGTGTGTTTCATGTAAGGCGAGCTAGCGTTTGTTTCCCAGTCCTAAATGGAGTTGAGTCACATGCAGTTTTTTGTCCTACGAGCAAGAGTTGTTTTCTGGTAAGACAAGTCATTATTGTGCTCCAATGCCATACACAGTGCAAATAGCACTCGCGTCTGTTCCCCGCAAGTACAGTGTATTGGACTGAAGAGGAGCTACTGTTCTTGTTGGTTTCCTAAGCACAGTTGAACTAGATATGGCCCGTGTGTGTAGGAAGCACAGTTCTTTTGTACTGAGCAAGCTCACTCTTCGGACCCGATAGGAAACACAATAGAGTAGAAGAGTGCTCTTTTCTCAAATGCAGAGTGTGTTTCATGTAAGGCGAGCTAGCATTTGTTTCCCAGTCCTAAATGGAGTTGAATCACATGCAGTTTCTGGTCCTACGAGCAAGAGTTGTTTTCTGTTAAGAAAAGTCACTATTGCACTGCCATTGCCATACACAGGACAAATAGCACTGGCGTCTGTTCCCAGCAAGTACAGTGTATTGAACTGAAGAGGATCTACTGTTCTTGTCAGGTTCCTAAGCAGACTTGAACTAGATATGGCCGTGCGAGTAGGAAGCACAGTTTTTTTTTTCTGAGCAAGCTCACTGTTCGGAACATATGGGAAACACAGTAGAGTAGAAGAGTGCTCTTTTCTCAAAAGCAAAGTGTGTTTCTTGGAATTTGAGCTAGTGTTTGTTTCCCAGTCCTAAATGGAGTTGAGTCACATGCAATTTTTTGTCCTATGAGCAAGACTTGTTTTCTGGTAAGGAAAGTCACTATTGTGCTCCCATTGCCATACACAGTGCAAATAGCACTCGCGTCTGTTCCCAGCAGGTACAGTGTATCGGACTGAAGAGGACCTACTGTTCTTGTCAGTTTCCTAAGCAGAGTTGAACTAGATATGGCCCGTGTGTAGGAAGTACAGTTCTTTTGTTCTGAGCAAGCTCACTCTTCTGGCCCTATAGGAAACACAGAAGAGTAGAAGAGTGCTCTTTTCTCAAAAGCAGAGTGTGTTTCTTGTAAGGCGAGCTAGCGTTTGTTTCCCAGTCCTAAATGGAGTTGAGTCACATGAAGTTTCTGGTCCTAAGAGCAAGAGTTGTTTTATGTTAAAAAGAGTAACTATTGCGCTGCCATTGCCATACTCAAGACAAATAGCACTGGCGTCTGTTCCCAGCAAGTACAGTGTATTGAACTGAAGAGGATCTACTGTACTTGTCAGGTTCCTTAGCAGACTTGAACTAGATATGGCCGTGTGAGTAGGAAGCACAGTTTTTTTGTTCTGAGCAAGCTCACTGTTCTGGCCCTATAGGAAACAAAGTAGAGTAGAAGAGTGCTCTTTTATGAAAAGCAGAGAGTGTTTTTTGGAAGTCGAGCTAGCGTTTGTTTCCCAGTCCTAAATGGAGTTGAGTCACATGCAGTTTTTTGTCCTACGAGCAAGAGTTGTTTTCTGGTAAGACAAGTCACTATTGTGCTCCAATTGCCATACACAGGACAAATAGCACCGGCGTCTATTCCCAGCAAGTACAGTGTATTGGACTGAAGAGGATCTACTGTTCTTGTCAGGTTCCTAAGCAGACTTGAACTAGATATGGCCGTGTGTGTAGGAAGCACAGTTATTTTGTTCTGAGCAAGCTCACTGTTCGGAACACATAGGAAACACAGTAGAGTAGAAGAGTGCTCTTTTCTCAAAAGCAGAGTGTGTTTCTTGTAAAGCGAGCTAGAATTTGTTTCCCAGTCCTAAATGGAGTTGAATCACATGAAGTTTCTGGTCCTACGAGCAAGAGTTGTTTTCTGTTAAGAAGAGTCACTATTGCACTGCCATTGCCATACACAGGACAAATAGCACTGGCATCTGTTCCCAGCAAGTACAGTGTATTGAACTGAAGAGGATCTACTGTTCTTGTCAGGTTCCTAAGCAGACTTGAACTAGATATGGCCGTGTGAGTAGGAAGCACAGTTTTTTTTTTTCTGAGCAAGCTCACTGTTCGGAACATATAGGAAACACAGTAGAGTAGAAGAGTGCTCTTTTCTCAAAAGCAGAGTTTGTTCCTTGTAAGGCGAGCTAGCGTTTGTTTCCCAGTCGTAAATGGAGTTGAGTCACATGCAGTTTTTTGTCCTATGAGCAAAAGTTGTTTTCTGGTAAGACAAGTCACTATTGTTCTCCAATTGCCATACACAATGCAAATAGCACTGGCGTCTGTTCCCCGCAAGTACAGTGTATTGGATGGAAGAGGAGCTACTGTTCTTGTCAGTTTCCTAAGCACAGTTGAACTAGATATGGCCCGTGTGTGTAGGAAGCACAGTTCTTTTGTTCTGAGCATTCTCACTGTTCGGACCCCATAGGAAACACAGTAGAGTAGAAGAGTGCTCTTTTCTCAAAAGCAGAGTGTGTTTCATGTAAGGCGAGCTAGAGTTTGTTTCCCAGTCCTAAATGGAGTTGAATCACATGCAGTTTCTGGTCTTACGAGCAAGAGTTGTTTTCTGGTAAGGAAAGTCACTATTGCGCTCCCATTGCCATACACAGTGCAAATAGCACTCGCGTCTGTTCCCAGCAAGTACAGTGTATCGGACTGAAGAGGAGCTACTGTTCTTGTCAGTTTCCAAAGCAGAGTTGAACTAGATATGGCCCGTGTGTAGGAAGCACAGTTTTTTTGTTCTGAGCAAGCTCACTTTTCGGAACACATAGGAAACACAGTAGAGTAGAAGAGTGCTCTTTTCTCAAAAGCAGAGTGTGTTTTTGTAGGCGAGCTAGCGTTTGTTTCCTAGTCCTAAATGGAGTTGAATCACATGCCGTTTCTGGTACTATGAACAAGAGTTGTTTTCTGGTAAGAAAAGTCACTATTGCGCTCCCATTGCCCTTCACAAGGCAAATAGCACTCGCGTCTTTTCCCAGCAAGTACAGTGTATTGGACTGAAGAGGAGCTACTGTTCTTGTCAGTTTACTAAGCAGAGTTGAACTAGATATGGGTCCGTGCGTGTAGGAAGCACAGTTCTTTTGTTCTGAAAAAGCTCACTGTTTGGACCCCATAGGAAACACAGTAGAGTAGAAGCGTGCTCTTTTCTCAAAAGCAGAGTGTGTTTCTTCTAAGGCGAGCTAGCGTTTCTTTCCCAGTCCTAAATGGAGTTGAGTCACATGCAGTTTTTTGTCCTACGAGCAAGAGTTGTTTTCTGGTAAGACAAGTCACTATTGTGCTCCAATTGCCATACACAGTGCAAATAGCACTCGCGTCTGTTCCCCGCAAGTACAGTGTATTGGACGGAAGAGGAGCTACTGTTCTTGTCATTTTCCTAAGGAGAGTTGAACTAGATATGGCCCGTGTGTGTAGGAAGCACAGTTCTTTTGTTCTGAGCAAGCTCACTGTTTGGAACCCATAGGAAACAGAGTAGAGTAGAAGAGTGCTCTTTTCTCAAAAGCAGAGTGTGTTTCATGTAAGGCGAGCTAGCATTTGTTTCCCAGTCCTAAATGGAGTTGAATCACATGCAGTTTCTGGTCTTACGAGCAAGAGTTGTTTTCTGGTAAGGAAAGTCACTATTGCGCTCCCATTGCCATACACAGTGCAAATAGCACTCGCGTCTGTTCCCAGCAAGTACAGTGTATCGGACTGAAGAGGAGCTACTGTTCTTGTCAGTTTCCTAAGCAGAGTTGAATGAGATATGGCCCGTGTGTAGGAAGCACAGTTCTTTTGTTCTGACAAAGCTCACTGTTCTGTCCCTATAGGAAAAACAGTAGAGTAGATGAGTGCTCTTTTCTCTAAAGCAGAGTGTGTTTCTTGCAAGGTGAGCTAGCTTTTGTTTCCCAGTCCTAAATGGAGTTGAATCACATGCAGTTTCTGGTCCTACAAGCAAGAGTTGTTTTCTGGTAAGAAGAGTCACTATTGCGCTGCCATTGGCATACACCGGACAAATAGCACTGGCGTCTGTTCCCAGCAAGTACAGTGTATTGGACTGAAGAGGATCTACTGTTCTTGTCAGGTTCCTAAGCAGAATTGAACTAGATATGGCCCGTGTGTGTAGGAAGCTCAGTTCTTTTGTTCTGAGCAGCTCACTGTTCGGACCCCAGGGAAAAACAGTAGAGTAGAAGAGTGCGCTTTTCTCAAAAGCAGAGTGTGTTTCTTGTACGGCGAGCTAGCGTTTGTTTCCCAGTCCTAAATGGAGTTGAGTCACATGCAGTTTTTTGTCCTACGAGCAAGAGTTGTTTTCTGGTAAGACGAGTCACTATTGTGCTCCAATTGCCACACACAGTGCAAATAGCACTCGCGTCTGTTCCATGCAAGTACATTGTATTGTACTGAAGAGGATCTACTGTTTTTGTCAGTTTCCTAAGCAGAGTTGAACTAGATATGGCCCGTGTGTGTAGGAAGCACAGTTCTTTTGTTCTGAGCAAGTTCACTGTTCGGACCCCATAGGAAGCACAGTAAAGTAGAAGAGTGCTCTTTTCTCAAAAGCAGAGTGTGTTTCATGTAAGGCAAGCTAGCATTTGTTTCCCAGTCCTAAATGGAGTTGAATCACATGCAGTTTCTGGTCCTAGTAGCAAGAGTTTTTTTCTGGTAAGGAAAGTCACTATTGTGCTCCCATTGCCATACACAGTGCAAATAGCACTCGCGTCTGTTCCCAGCAAGTACAGTGTATCGGACTGAAGAGGAGCTACTGTTCTTGTCAGTTTCCTAAGCAGAGTTGAACTAGTTATGGCCCGTGTGTAGGAAGCACAGTTTTTTTGTTCTGAGCAAGCTCACTGTTCTGGCCCTTTAGGAAACACAGTAGAGTAGAAGAGTGCTCTTTTCTCTAAAGCAGAGTGTGTTTCTTGTAAGGTGAGCTAGCTTTTGTTTCCCAGTCCTAAATGGAGTTGAATCACATTCAGTTTCTGGTCCTACAAGCAAGAGTTGTTTTCTGGTAAGAAGAGTCACTATTGCGCTGCCATTGCCATACACAGGACAAATAGCACTGGTGTCTGTTCCCAGCAAGTACAGTGTATTGGACTGAAGAGGATCTACTGTTCTTTTCAGGTTCCTAAGCAGAATTGAACTAGATATGGCCTTGTGTAGGAAGCACAGTTCTTTTGTTCTGAGCAAGCTCACTGTTCGGACAACATAGGAAGCACAGTAGAGTAGAAGAGTGCTCTTTTCTCAAAAGCAGAGTGTGTTTCATGTAAGGGGAGCTAGCGTTTGTTTCCCAGTCCTAAATGGAGTTGAGTCACATGCAATTTTTTGTCCTATGAGCAAGACTTGTTTTCTGGTAAGGAAAGTCACTATTGTGCTCCCAGTGCCATACACAGTGCAAATAGCACTCGCGTCTGTTCCCAGCAGGTACAGTGTATCGGACTGAAGAGGACCTACTGTTCTTGTCAGTTTCCTAAGCAGAGTTGAACTAGATATGGCCCGTGTGTAGGAAGTACAGTTCTTTTGTTCTGAGCAAGCTCACTCTTCTGGCCCTATAGGAAACACAGAAGAGTAGAAGAGTGCTCTTTTCTCAAAAGCAGAGTGTGTTTCTTGTAAGGCGAGCTAGCGTTTGTTTCCCAGTCCTAAATGGAGTTGAGTCACATGAAGTTTCTGGTCCTAAGAGCAAGAGTTGTTTTATGTTAAAAAGAGTAACTATTGCGCTGCCATTGCCATACTCAAGACAAATACCACTGGCGTCTGTTCCCAGCAAGTACAGTGTATTGAACTGAAGAGGATCTACTGTACTTGTCAGGTTCCTTAGCAGACTTAAACTAGATATGGCCGTGTGAGTAGGAAGCACAGTTTTTTTGTTCTGAGCAAGCTCACTGTTCTGGCCCTATAGGAAACAAAGTAGAGTAGAAGAGTGCTCTTTTATGAAAAGCAGAGAGTGTTTTTTGGAAGTCGAGCTAGCGTTTGTTTCCCAGTCCTAAATGGAGTTGAGTCACATGCAGTTTTTTGTCCTACGAGCAAGAGTTGTTTTCTGGTAAGACAAGTCACTATTGTGCTCCAATTGCCATACACAGTACAAATAGCACCGGCGTCTATTCCCAGCAAGTACAGTGTATTGGACTGAAGAGGATCTACTGTTCTTGTCAGGTTCCTAAGCAGACTTGAACTAGATATGGCCGTGTGTGTAGGAAGCACAGTTATTTTGTTCTGAGCAAGCTCACTGTTCGGAACACATAGGAAACACAGTAGAGTAGAAGAGTGCTCTTCTCTCAAAAGCAGAGTGTGTTTCTTGTAAAGCGAGCTAGAATTTGTTTCCCAGTGCTAAATGGAGTTGAATCACATGCAGTTTCTGGTCCTACGAGCAAGAGTTGTTTTCTGGTAAGGAAAGTCACTATTGTGCTCCCATTGCCATACACAGTGCAAATCGCACATGCGTCTGTTCCCAGCAAGTACAGTGTATTGGACTGAAGAGGAGCTACTGTTCTTGTCAGTTTCCTAAGCAGAATTGAACTAGATATGGCTGTGTGTGTAGGAAGCACAGTTCTTTTGTTCTGAGCAAGCTCACTGTTCGGACCCTATAGGAAACACAGTAGAGTAGAAGAGTGCTCTTTTCTCAAAAGCAGAGTGTGTTTCTTGTAAGGCGAGCTAGCGTTTGTTTCCCAGTCCTAAATGGAGTTGAATAACATGCAGTTTCTGGTCCTACGAGCAAGAGTTGTTTTCTGGTAAGGAAAGACACTATTGCGCTCCCATTGCCATACACAGTGCAAATAGCACTCGCGTCTGTTCACAGCAAGTACAGTGTATCGGACTGAAGAGGAGCTACTGTTCTTGTCAGTTTCCTAAGCAGAGTTGAACTAGATATGGCCCGTGTGTGTAGGGAGCACATTTCTTATGTTCTGAGCAAGCTCACTCTTCTGGCCCTATAGGAAACACAGTAGAGTAGAAGAGTGCTCTTTTCTAAAAAGCAGAGTGTGTTTCTTATAAAGCGAGCTAGAGTTTGTTTCCCAGTCCTAAATGGAGTTGAATCACATGCAGTTTCTGGTCCTATGAGCAAGAGTTGTTTTATGGTAAGAAGAGTCACTATTGCGCTGCCATTGCCATACATAGGACAAATAGCACTGGCGTCTATTCCCAGCAAGTACAGTGTATTGGACTGAAGAGGATCTACTGTTCTTGTCAGGTTCCTAAGCAGACTTGAACTAGATATGGCCGTGTGTGTAGGAAGCACAGTTTTTTTGTTCTGAGCAATCTCACTGTTCTGGCCCAATAGGAAACACAGTAGAGTAGAAGTGTGCTCTTTTCTCAAAAGCAGAGTGTGTTTCTTGGAAGGCGCGCTAGCGTTTGTTTCCCAGTCATAAATGGAGTTGAATCACATGCAGTTTCTGGTCCTACGAGCAAGAGTTGTTTTCTGGTAAGACAAGTCACTATTGGGCTCCAATTGCCATACACAGTGCAAATAGCACTTGCGTCTGTTCCCCGCAAGTACAGTGTATTGGACTGAAGAGGATCTAGTGTTCTTGTCAGTTTCCTAAGCAGTGTTGAACTAGAAATGGCCCGTGTGTGTAGGAATCACAGTAATTTTGTTCTGAGCAAGCTCACTGTTCGGACACCATAGGAAACACAGTAGAGTAGAATTGTGCTCTTTTCTAAAAAGGAGAGTGTGTTTCTTGTAAGGCGAGCTAGCGTTTGTTTCCCAGTTCTAAATGGAGTTGAATCACATGCAGTTTCTGGTCCTACGAGCAAGAGTTGTTTACTGATAAGGAAAGTCACTATTGCGTTCCCCTTGCCATACACATTGCAAATAGCTCTCGCGTCTGTTCCCAGCAAGTACAGTTTATCAGACTGAAGAGGAGCTACTGTTCTTGTCAGTTTCCTAAGCAGAGTTGAACTAGATATGGCCCGTGTGTGTAGGAAGCACCGTTCTTATGTTCTGAGCAAGTTCACTCTTCTGGCCCTATAGGAAACACAGTAGAGTAGAAGAGTGCTCTTTTCTCAAAAGCAGAGTGTGTTTTTGTAAGGCGAGCTAGCGTTTGTTTCCTAGTCCTAAATGGAGTTGAATTACATGCAGTTTCTGGTCCTATGAACAAGAGTTGTTTTCTGGTAAGGAAAGTCACTATTGCGCTCCCATTGCCCTTCACAAGGCAAATAGCACTCGCATCTTTTCCCAGCAAATACAGTGTATTGGACTGAATAGGAGCTACTCTTCTTGTCAGTTTACTAAGCAGAGTTGTACTATATATGGTCCGTGTGTGTAGGAAGCACAGTTCTTTTGTTCTGAGCAAGCTCACTGTTTGGACCCCATAGGAAACACAGTAGAGTAGAAGAGTGCTCTTTTCTCTAAAGCAGAGTGTGCTTCTTGTAAGGCAAGCTACCGTTTGTTTCCCAGTCCTAAATGGAGTGGAATCAAATGCAGTTTCTGGTCCTACGAGCAAGAGTTGTTTTCTGGTAAGGAAAGTCACTATTGCGCTCCCATTGCCATACACAGTGCAAATAGCCCTCCCGTCTGTTCCCAGCAAGTACAGTGTATTGGACTGAAGAAGAGCTACTGTTCTTCTCAGTTTCCTAAGCAGAGTTGAACTAGATATGGCCCGTGTGTGTAGGAAGCACAGTTCTTTTTTTCTGAGCAAGCTCACTGTTCTGGCCCTATAGGAAATACAGTAGAGTAGAAGAATGCTCTTTTCTCAAAAGCAGAGTGTGTTTCTTGTAAAGCGAGCTAGAGTTTGTTTCCCAGTCCTAAATGGAGTTGAATCACATGCAGTTTCTGGTCCTACGAGCAAGAGTTGTTTTCTGGTAAGAAGAGTCACTATAGCGCTGCCATTGCCATAGCACTGTCGTCTGTTCCCAGCAAGTACAGTGTATTGGACTGAAGAGGATATACTGTTCTTGTCAGGTTCCTACGCAGAATTGAACTAGATATGGCCGTGTGAGTAGGAAGTACAGTTTTTTTGTTCTGAGCAGCTCACTGTTCAGAACACATAGGAAACACAGTAGAGTAGAAGAGTGCTCTTTTCTCTAAAGCAGAGTGTGTTTCATGTAAGGCGAGCTAGCGTTTGTTTCCCAGTCCTAAATGGAGTTGAGTCACATGCAGTTTTTTGTCCTACGAGCAAGAGTTGTTTTCTGGTAAGACAAGTCATTATTGTGCTCCAATGCCATACACAGTGCAAATAGCACTCGCGTCTGTTCCCCGCAAGTACAGTGTATTGGACTGAAGAGGAGCTACTGTTCTTGTTGGTTTCCTAAGCACAGTTGAACTAGATATGGCCCGTGTGTGTAGGAAGCACAGTTCTTTTGTACTGAGCAAGCTCACTCTTCGGACCCGATAGGAAACACAATAGAGTAGAAGAGTGCTCTTTTCTCAAATGCAGAGTGTGTTTCATGTAAGGCGAGCTAGCATTTGTTTCCCAGTCCTAAATGGAGTTGAATCACATGCAGTTTCTGGTCCTACGAGCAAGAGTTGTTTTCTGTTAAGAAAAGTCACTATTGCACTGCCATTGCCATACACAGGACAAATAGCACTGGCGTCTGTTCCCAGCAAGTACAGTGTATTGAACTGAAGAGGATCTACTGTTCTTGTCAGGTTCCTAAGCAGACTTGAACTAGATATGGCCGTGCGAGTAGGAAGCACAGTTTTTTTTTTCTGAGCAAGCTCACTGTTCGGAACATATGGGAAACACAGTAGAGTAGAAGAGTGCTCTTTTCTCAAAAGCAAAGTGTGTTTCTTGGAATTTGAGCTAGTGTTTGTTTCCCAGTCCTAAATGGAGTTGAGTCACATGCAATTTTTTGTCCTATGAGCAAGACTTGTTTTCTGGTAAGGAAAGTCACTATTGTGCTCCCATTGCCATACACAGTGCAAATAGCACTCGCGTCTGTTCCCAGCAGGTACAGTGTATCGGACTGAAGAGGACCTACTGTTCTTGTCAGTTTCCTAAGCAGAGTTGAACTAGATATGGCCCGTGTGTAGGAAGTACAGTTCTTTTGTTCTGAGCAAGCTCACTCTTCTGGCCCTATAGGAAACACAGAAGAGTAGAAGAGTGCTCTTTTCTCAAAAGCAGAGTGTGTTTCTTGTAAGGCGAGCTAGCGTTTGTTTCCCAGTCCTAAATGGAGTTGAGTCACATGAAGTTTCTGGTCCTAAGAGCAAGAGTTGTTTTATGTTAAAAAGAGTAACTATTGCGCTGCCATTGCCATACTCAAGACAAATAGCACTGGCGTCTGTTCCCAGCAAGTACAGTGTATTGAACTGAAGAGGATCTACTGTACTTGTCAGGTTCCTTAGCAGACTTGAACTAGATATGGCCGTGTGAGTAGGAAGCACAGTTTTTTTGTTCTGAGCAAGCTCACTGTTCTGGCCCTATAGGAAACAAAGTAGAGTAGAAGAGTGCTCTTTTATGAAAAGCAGAGAGTGTTTTTTGGAAGTCGAGCTAGCGTTTGTTTCCCAGTCCTAAATGGAGTTGAGTCACATGCAGTTTTTTGTCCTACGAGCAAGAGTTGTTTTCTGGTAAGACAAGTCACTATTGTGCTCCAATTGCCATACACAGGACAAATAGCACCGGCGTCTATTCCCAGCAAGTACAGTGTATTGGACTGAAGAGGATCTACTGTTCTTGTCAGGTTCCTAAGCAGACTTGAACTAGATATGGCCGTGTGTGTAGGAAGCACAGTTATTTTGTTCTGAGCAAGCTCACTGTTCGGAACACATAGGAAACACAGTAGAGTAGAAGAGTGCTCTTTTCTCAAAAGCAGAGTGTGTTTCTTGTAAAGCGAGCTAGAATTTGTTTCCCAGTCCTAAATGGAGTTGAATCACATGAAGTTTCTGGTCCTACGAGCAAGAGTTGTTTTCTGTTAAGAAGAGTCACTATTGCACTGCCATTGCCATACACAGGACAAATAGCACTGGCATCTGTTCCCAGCAAGTACAGTGTATTGAACTGAAGAGGATCTACTGTTCTTGTCAGGTTCCTAAGCAGACTTGAACTAGATATGGCCGTGTGAGTAGGAAGCACAGTTTTTTTTTTTCTGAGCAAGCTCACTGTTCGGAACATATAGGAAACACAGTAGAGTAGAAGAGTGCTCTTTTCTCAAAAGCAGAGTTTGTTCCTTGTAAGGCGAGCTAGCGTTTGTTTCCCAGTCGTAAATGGAGTTGAGTCACATGCAGTTTTTTGTCCTATGAGCAAAAGTTGTTTTCTGGTAAGACAAGTCACTATTGTTCTCCAATTGCCATACACAATGCAAATAGCACTGGCGTCTGTTCCCCGCAAGTACAGTGTATTGGATGGAAGAGGAGCTACTGTTCTTGTCAGTTTCCTAAGCACAGTTGAACTAGATATGGCCCGTGTGTGTAGGAAGCACAGTTCTTTTGTTCTGAGCATTCTCACTGTTCGGACCCCATAGGAAACACAGTAGAGTAGAAGAGTGCTCTTTTCTCAAAAGCAGAGTGTGTTTCATGTAAGGCGAGCTAGAGTTTGTTTCCCAGTCCTAAATGGAGTTGAATCACATGCAGTTTCTGGTCTTACGAGCAAGAGTTGTTTTCTGGTAAGGAAAGTCACTATTGCGCTCCCATTGCCATACACAGTGCAAATAGCACTCGCGTCTGTTCCCAGCAAGTACAGTGTATCGGACTGAAGAGGAGCTACTGTTCTTGTCAGTTTCCAAAGCAGAGTTGAACTAGATATGGCCCGTGTGTAGGAAGCACAGTTTTTTTGTTCTGAGCAAGCTCACTTTTCGGAACACATAGGAAACACAGTAGAGTAGAAGAGTGCTCTTTTCTCAAAAGCAGAGTGTGTTTTTGTAGGCGAGCTAGCGTTTGTTTCCTAGTCCTAAATGGAGTTGAATCACATGCCGTTTCTGGTACTATGAACAAGAGTTGTTTTCTGGTAAGAAAAGTCACTATTGCGCTCCCATTGCCCTTCACAAGGCAAATAGCACTCGCGTCTTTTCCCAGCAAGTACAGTGTATTGGACTGAAGAGGAGCTACTGTTCTTGTCAGTTTACTAAGCAGAGTTGAACTAGATATGGGTCCGTGCGTGTAGGAAGCACAGTTCTTTTGTTCTGAAAAAGCTCACTGTTTGGACCCCATAGGAAACACAGTAGAGTAGAAGCGTGCTCTTTTCTCAAAAGCAGAGTGTGTTTCTTCTAAGGCGAGCTAGCGTTTCTTTCCCAGTCCTAAATGGAGTTGAGTCACATGCAGTTTTTTGTCCTACGAGCAAGAGTTGTTTTCTGGTAAGACAAGTCACTATTGTGCTCCAATTGCCATACACAGTGCAAATAGCACTCGCGTCTGTTCCCCGCAAGTACAGTGTATTGGACGGAAGAGGAGCTACTGTTCTTGTCATTTTCCTAAGGAGTGTTGAACTAGATATGGCCCGTGTGTGTAGGAAGCACAGTTCTTTTGTTCTGAGCAAGCTCACTGTTTGGAACCCATAGGAAACAGAGTAGAGTAGAAGAGTGCTCTTTTCTCAAAAGCAGAGTGTGTTTCATGTAAGGCGAGCTAGCATTTGTTTCCCAGTCCTAAATGGAGTTGAATCACATGCAGTTTCTGGTCTTACGAGCAAGAGTTGTTTTCTGGTAAGGAAAGTCACTATTGCGCTCCCATTGCCATACACAGTGCAAATAGCACTCGCGTCTGTTCCCAGCAAGTACAGTGTATCGGACTGAAGAGGAGCTACTGTTCTTGTCAGTTTCCTAAGCAGAGTTGAATGAGATATGGCCCGTGTGTAGGAAGCACAGTTCTTTTGTTCTGACAAAGCTCACTGTTCTGTCCCTATAGGAAAAACAGTAGAGTAGATGAGTGCTCTTTTCTCTAAAGCAGAGTGTGTTTCTTGCAAGGTGAGCTAGCTTTTGTTTCCCAGTCCTAAATGGAGTTGAATCACATGCAGTTTCTGGTCCTACAAGCAAGAGTTGTTTTCTGGTAAGAAGAGTCACTATTGCGCTGCCATTGGCATACACCGGACAAATAGCACTGGCGTCTGTTCCCAGCAAGTACAGTGTATTGGACTGAAGAGGATCTACTGTTCTTGTCAGGTTCCTAAGCAGAATTGAACTAGATATGGCCCGTGTGTGTAGGAAGCTCAGTTCTTTTGTTCTGAGCAGCTCACTGTTCGGACCCCAGGGAAAAACAGTAGAGTAGAAGAGTGCGCTTTTCTCAAAAGCAGAGTGTGTTTCTTGTACGGCGAGCTAGCGTTTGTTTCCCAGTCCTAAATGGAGTTGAGTCACATGCAGTTTTTTGTCCTACGAGCAAGAGTTGTTTTCTGGTAAGACGAGTCACTATTGTGCTCCAATTGCCACACACAGTGCAAATAGCACTCGCGTCTGTTCCATGCAAGTACATTGTATTGTACTGAAGAGGATCTACTGTTTTTGTCAGTTTCCTAAGCAGAGTTGAACTAGATATGGCCCGTGTGTGTAGGAAGCACAGTTCTTTTGTTCTGAGCAAGTTCACTGTTCGGACCCCATAGGAAGCACAGTAAAGTAGAAGAGTGCTCTTTTCTCAAAAGCAGAGTGTGTTTCATGTAAGGCAAGCTAGCATTTGTTTCCCAGTCCTAAATGGAGTTGAATCACATGCAGTTTCTGGTCCTAGTAGCAAGAGTTTTTTTCTGGTAAGGAAAGTCACTATTGTGCTCCCATTGCCATACACAGTGCAAATAGCACTCGCGTCTGTTCCCAGCAAGTACAGTGTATCGGACTGAAGAGGAGCTACTGTTCTTGTCAGTTTCCTAAGCAGAGTTGAACTAGTTATGGCCCGTGTGTAGGAAGCACAGTTTTTTTGTTCTGAGCAAGCTCACTGTTCTGGCCCTTTAGGAAACACAGTAGAGTAGAAGAGTGCTCTTTTCTCTAAAGCAGAGTGTGTTTCTTGTAAGGTGAGCTAGCTTTTGTTTCCCAGTCCTAAATGGAGTTGAATCACATTCAGTTTCTGGTCCTACAAGCAAGAGTTGTTTTCTGGTAAGAAGAGTCACTATTGCGCTGCCATTGCCATACACAGGACAAATAGCACTGGTGTCTGTTCCCAGCAAGTACAGTGTATTGGACTGAAGAGGATCTACTGTTCTTTTCAGGTTCCTAAGCAGAATTGAACTAGATATGGCCTTGTGTAGGAAGCACAGTTCTTTTGTTCTGAGCAAGCTCACTGTTCGGACAACATAGGAAGCACAGTAGAGTAGAAGAGTGCTCTTTTCTCAAAAGCAGAGTGTGTTTCATGTAAGGGGAGCTAGCGTTTGTTTCCCAGTCCTAAATGGAGTTGAGTCACATGCAATTTTTTGTCCTATGAGCAAGACTTGTTTTCTGGTAAGGAAAGTCACTATTGTGCTCCCAGTGCCATACACAGTGCAAATAGCACTCGCGTCTGTTCCCAGCAGGTACAGTGTATCGGACTGAAGAGGACCTACTGTTCTTGTCAGTTTCCTAAGCAGAGTTGAACTAGATATGGCCCGTGTGTAGGAAGTACAGTTCTTTTGTTCTGAGCAAGCTCACTCTTCTGGCCCTATAGGAAACACAGAAGAGTAGAAGAGTGCTCTTTTCTCAAAAGCAGAGTGTGTTTCTTGTAAGGCGAGCTAGCGTTTGTTTCCCAGTCCTAAATGGAGTTGAGTCACATGAAGTTTCTGGTCCTAAGAGCAAGAGTTGTTTTATGTTAAAAAGAGTAACTATTGCGCTGCCATTGCCATACTCAAGACAAATACCACTGGCGTCTGTTCCCAGCAAGTACAGTGTATTGAACTGAAGAGGATCTACTGTACTTGTCAGGTTCCTTAGCAGACTTAAACTAGATATGGCCGTGTGAGTAGGAAGCACAGTTTTTTTGTTCTGAGCAAGCTCACTGTTCTGGCCCTATAGGAAACAAAGTAGAGTAGAAGAGTGCTCTTTTATGAAAAGCAGAGAGTGTTTTTTGGAAGTCGAGCTAGCGTTTGTTTCCCAGTCCTAAATGGAGTTGAGTCACATGCAGTTTTTTGTCCTACGAGCAAGAGTTGTTTTCTGGTAAGACAAGTCACTATTGTGCTCCAATTGCCATACACAGGACAAATAGCACCGGCGTCTATTCCCAGCAAGTACAGTGTATTGGACTGAAGAGGATCTACTGTTCTTGTCAGGTTCCTAAGCAGACTTGAACTAGATATGGCCGTGTGTGTAGGAAGCACAGTTATTTTGTTCTGAGCAAGCTCACTGTTCGGAACACATAGGAAACACAGTAGAGTAGAAGAGTGCTCTTCTCTCAAAAGCAGAGTGTGTTTCTTGTAAAGCGAGCTAGAATTTGTTTCCCAGTCCTAAATGGAGTTGAATCACATGAAGTTTCTGGTCCTACGAGCAAGAGTTGTTTTCTGTTAAGAAGAGTCACTATTGCACTGCCATTGCCATACACAGGACAAATAGCACTGGCATCTGTTCCCAGCAAGTACAGTGTATTGAACTGAAGAGGATCTACTGTTCTTGTCAGGTTCCTAAGCAGACTTGAACTAGATATGGCCGTGTGAGTAGGAAGCACAGTTTTTTTTTTTCTGAGCAAGCTCACTGTTCGGAACATATAGGAAACACAGTAGAGTAGAAGAGTGCTCTTTTCTCAAAAGCAGAGTTTGTTCCTTGTAAGGCGAGCTAGCGTTTGTTTCCCAGTCGTAAATGGAGTTGAGTCACATGCAGTTTTTTGTCCTATGAGCAAAAGTTGTTTTCTGGTAAGACAAGTCACTATTGTTCTCCAATTGCCATACACAATGCAAATAGCACTGGCGTCTGTTCCCCGCAAGTACAGTGTATTGGACGGAAGAGGAGCTACTGTTCTTGTCAGTTTCCTAAGCACAGTTGAACTAGATATGGCCCGTGTGTGTAGGAAGCACAGTTCTTTTGTTCTGAGCATTCTCACTGTTCGGACCCCATAGGAAACACAGTAGAGTAGAAGAGTGCTCTTTTCTCAAAAGCAGAGTGTGTTTCATGTAAGGCGAGCTAGAGTTTGTTTCCCAGTCCTAAATGGAGTTGAATCACATGCAGTTTCTGGTCTTACGAGCAAGAGTTGTTTTCTGGTAAGGAAAGTCACTATTGCGCTCCCATTGCCATACACAGTGCAAATAGCACTCGCGTCTGTTCCCAGCAAGTACAGTGTATCGGACTGAAGAGGAGCTACTGTTCTTGTCAGTTTCCAAAGCAGAGTTGAACTAGATATGGCCCGTGTGTAGGAAGCACAGTTTTTTTGTTCTGAGCAAGCTCACTTTTCGGAACACATAGGAAACACAGTAGAGTAGAAGAGTGCTCTTTTCTCAAAAGCAGAGTGTGTTTTTGTAGGCGAGCTAGCGTTTGTTTCCTAGTCCTAAATGGAGTTGAATCACATGCCGTTTCTGGTACTATGAACAAGAGTTGTTTTCTGGTAAGAAAAGTCACTATTGCGCTCCCATTGCCCTTCACAAGGCAAATAGCACTCGCGTCTTTTCCCAGCAAGTACAGTGTATTGGACTGAATAGGAGCTACTGTTCTTGTCAGTTTACTAAGCAGAGTTGAACTAGATATGGGTCCGTGCGTGTAGGAAGCACAGTTCTTTTGTTCTGAGAAAGCTCACTGTTTGGACCTCATAGGAAACACAGTAGAGTAGAAGCGTGCTCTTTTCTCAAAAGCAGAGTGTGTTTCTTCTAAGGCGAGCTAGCGTTTCTTTCCCAGTCCTAAATGGAGTTGAGTCACATGCAGTTTTTTGTCCTACGAGCAAGAGTTGTTTTCTGGTAAGACAAGTCACTATTGTGCTCCAATTTCCATACACAGTGCAAATAGCACTCGCGTCTGTTCCCCGCAAGTACAGTGTATTGGACGGAAGAGGAGCTACTGTTCTTGTCATTTTCCTAAGGAGAGTTGAACTAGATATGGCCCGTGTGTGTAGGAAGCACAGTTCTTTTGTTCTGAGCAAGCTCACTGTATGGAACCCATAGGAAACAGAGTAGAGTAGAAGAGTGCTCTTTTCTCAAAAGCAGAGTGTGTTTCATGTAAGGCGAGCTAGCATTTGTTTCCCAGTCCTAAATGGAGTTGAATCACATGCAGTTTCTGGTCTTACGAGCAAGAGTTGTTTTCTGGTAAGGAAAGTCACTATTGCGCTCCCATTGCCATACACAGGGCAAATAGCACTCGCGTCTGTTCCCAGCAAGTACAGTGTATCGGACTGAAGAGGAGCTACTGTTCTTGTCAGTTTCCTAAGCAGAGTTGAATGAGATATGGCCCGTGTGTAGGAAGCACAGTTCTTTTGTTCTGAGAAAGCTCACTGTTCTGTCCCTATAGGAAAAACAGTAGAGTAGATGAGTGCTCTTTTCTCTAAAGCAGAGTGTGTTTCTTGCAAGGTGAGCTAGCTTTTGTTTCCCAGTCCTAAATGGAGTTGAATCACATGCAGTTTCTGGTCCTACAAGCAAGAGTTGTTTTCTGGTAAGAAGAGTCACTATTGCGCTGCCATTGGCATACACCGGACAAATAGCACTGGCGTCTGTTCCCAGCAAGTACAGTGTATTGGACTGAAGAGGATCTACTGTTCTTGTCAGGTTCCTAAGCAGAATTGAACTAGATATGGCCCGTGTGTGTAGGAAGCTCAGTTCTTTTGTTCTGAGCAGCTCACTGTTCGGACCCCAGGGAAAAACAGTAGAGTAGAAGAGTGCGCTTTTCTCAAAAGCAGAGTGTGTTTCTTGTACGGCGAGCTAGCGTTTGTTTCCCAGTCCTAAATGGAGTTGAGTCACATGCAGTTTTTTGTCCTACGAGCAAGAGTTGTTTTCTGGTAAGACGAGTCACTATTGTGCTCCAATTGCCATACACAGTGCAAATAGCACTCGCGTCTGTTCCATGCAAGTACATTGTATTGTACTGAAGAGGATCTACTGTTTTTGTCAGTTTCCTAAGCAGAGTTGAACTAGATATGGCCCGTGTGTGTAGGAAGCACAGTTCTTTTGTTCTGAGCAAGTTCACTGTTCGGACCCCATAGGAAGCACAGTAAAGTAGAAGAGTGCTCTTTTCTCAAAAGCAGAGTGTGTTTCATGTAAGGCAAGCTAGCATTTGTTTCCCAGTCCTAAATGGAGTTGAATCACATGCAGTTTCTGGTCCTAGTAGCAAGAGTTTTTTTCTGGTAAGGAAAGTCACTATTGTGCTCCCATTGCCATACACAGTGCAAATAGCACTCGCGTCTGTTCCCAGCAAGTACAGTGTATCGGACTGAAGAGGAGCTACTGTTCTTGTCAGTTTCCTAAGCAGAGTTGAACTAGTTATGGCCCGTGTGTAGGAAGCACAGTTTTTTTGTTCTGAGCAAGCTCACTGTTCTGGCCCTTTAGGAAACACAGTAGAGTAGAAGAGTGCTCTTTTCTCTAAAGCAGAGTGTGTTTCTTGTAAGGTGAGCTAGCTTTTGTTTCCCAGTCCTAAATGAAGTTGAATCACATTCAGTTTCTGGTCCTACAAGCAAGAGTTGTTTTCTGGTAAGAAGAGTCACTATTGCGCTGCCATTGCCATACACAGGACAAATAGCACTGGTGTCTGTTCCCAGCAAGTACAGTGTATTGGACTGAAGAGGATCTACTGTTCTTTTCAGGTTCCTAAGCAGAATTGAACTAGATATGGCCTTGTGTAGGAAGCACAGTTCTTTTGTTCTGAGCAAGCTCACTGTTCGGACAACATAGGAAGCACAGTAGAGTAGAAGAGTGCTCTTTTCTCAAAAGCAGAGTGTGTTTCATGTAAGGGGAGCTAGCATTTGTTTCCCAGTCCTAAATGGAGTTGAATCACATGCAGTTTCTGGTCCTACGATCAAGAGTTGTTTTCTGGTAAGGAAAGTCACTATTGCGCTCCCATTGCCATACACAGTGCAAATAGCCCTCCCGTCTGTTCCCCGCAAGTACAGTGTATTGGACTGAGAATGAGCTACTCTTCTTGTCAATTTCCTAAGCAGAGTTGTACTAGATAAGGCGCGTGTGTGTAGGAAGTACAGTTCTTTTTTTCTGAGCAAGCTCACTGTTCTGGCCCTATAGGAAAAAAAGTAGAGTAGAAGAGTGCTCTTTTCTCAAAAGCAGAGTGTCTTTCTTGTAAAGCGAGCTAGAGTTTGTTCCCCAGTCCTAAATGGAGTTGAGTCACATGCAGTTTTTTGTCCTATGAGCAACAGTTGTTTTCTGGTAAGACAAGTCACTATTGTGCTCCAATTGCCTACACAATGCAAAGAGCACTCACGTCTGTTCCCCACAAGTACAGTGTATTGGACGGAAGAGGAGCTACTGTTCTTGTCAGTTTCCTAAGCAGAGTTGAACTAGATATGGCCCATGTATAGGAAGCACAGTTCTTTTGTTCTGAGCAAGCTCACTATTCTGGTCATATATTAAACACAGTAGAGTAGAAGAGTGCGCTTTTCTCTAAAGCAGAGTGTGTTTCTTGTAAGGTGAGCTAGCTTTTGTTTCCCAGTCCTAAATGGTGTTGAATCACATGCAGTTTCTGATCCTACGAGCAAGAGTTGTTTTCTGGTATGAAGAGTCACTATTGCGCTGCCATTGCCATACACAGGACAAACAGCACTGGTGTCTGTTCCCAGCAATTACAGTGTACTGGACTGAAGAGGATCTACTGTCCTTGTCAGGTTCCTAAGCAGAATTGAACTAGATATGGTCGTGTGTAGGAAGCACAGTTCTTTTGTTCTGAGCAAGCTCACTGTTCTGGCCTTAAAGGAAACACTGTAGAGTAGAAGAGTGCTCTTTTCTCAAAAGCAGAGTGTGTTTCTTGTAAGGCGAGCTAGCGTTTGTTTCCCAGTCCTAAATGGAGTTGAGTCACATGCAGTTTTTTGTCCTATGAGCAATAGTTGTTTTCTGGTAAGACGAGACACTATTGTGCTCCAATTGCCATACACAGTGCAAATAGCACTCGCTTCTGTTCCCAGCAAGTACAGTGTATCGGACTGAAGAGGAGCTACTGTTCTTGTCAGTTTCCTAAGCAGAGTTGAACGAGATATGGCCCGTGTGTAGGAAGCACAGTTCTTTTGTTCTGAGCAAGCTCACTGTTCTGGCCCTATATGAAACACAGTAGAGTAGAAGAGTGCTCTTTTCTCAAAAGCAGAGTGTGTTTCTTGTAAGGTGAGCTAGCTTTTGTTTCCCAGTCCTAAATGGAGTTGAATCACATGCAGTTTCTGGTCCTATGAGCAAGAGTTGTTTTCTGGTAAGAAGAGTCACTATTGCGCTGCCATTGCCATACACAGGACAAATAGCACTGGCGTCTGTTGCCAGCAAGTACAGTGTATTGGACTGAAGAGGATCTACTGTTCTTGTCAGGTTCCTTAGCAGAATTGAACTAGATATGGCCCGTGTGTGTAGGAAGCTCAGTTCTTTTGTTCTGAGCAGCTCACTGTTCGGACCCCAGGGAAAAACAGTAGAGTAGAAGAGTGCGCTTCTCTCAAAAGCAGAGTGTGTTTCTTGTAAGGCGAGCTTGCATTTGTTTCCCAATCCTAAATGGAGTTGAGTCACATGCAGTTTTTTGTCCTATGAGCAAGAGTTGTTTTCTGGTAAGACGAGTCACTATTGTGCTCCAATTGCCATACACAGTGCAAATAGCACTCGCGTCTGTTCCATGCAAGTACATTGTATTGTACTGAAGAGGATCTACTGTTTTTGTCAGTTTCCTAAGCAGAGTAGAACTAGATATGGCCCGTGTGTGTAGGAAGCACAGTTCTTTTGTTCTGAGCAAGTTCACTGTTTGGACCTGTTAGGAAGCACAGTAAAGTAGAAGAGTGCTCTTTGCTCAAAAGCAGAGTCTGTTTCATGTAAGGCGAGCTAGCATTTGTTTCCCAGTCCTAAATGGAGTTGAATCACATGCAGTTTCTGGTCCTACGAGCAAGAGTTTTTTTCTGGTAAGGAAAGTCACTATTGTGCTCCCATTGCCATACACAGTGCAAATAGCACTGGCGTCTGTTCCCAGCATGTACAGTGTATCGGACTGAAGAGGAGCTACTGTTCTTGTCAGTTTCCTAAGCAGAGTTGAACTAGTTATGGCCCGTGTGTAGGAAGCACAGTTTTTTTGTTCTGAGCAAGCTCACTGTTCTGGCCATATAGGAAACACAGTAGAGTAGAAGAGTGCTCTTTTCTCAAAAGCAGAGTGTGTTTATTGTAAGGCGAGCTAGCGTTTGTTTCCCAGTCCTAAATGGAGTTGAGTCACATGCAGTTTTTTGTCCTACAAGCAAGAGTTCTTTTCTGGAATGACGAGTCACTATTGTGCTCTAATTGCCATACACAGTGCAAATAGCACTCGCGTCTGTTCCCCGCAAGTACAGTGTATTGGACGGAATAGGAGCTACTGTTCTTGTCAGTTTCCTAAGCAGAGTTGAACTAGATATGGCCCGTGTGTGTAGGAAGCACAGTTCTTTTGTTCTGAGCAAGCTCACTGTTCGGACCCCATAGGAAACACAGTAGAGTAGAAGAGTGCTCTTTTCTCAAAAGCAGAGTGTGTTTATTGTAAGGCGAGCTAGCATTTGTTTCCCAGTCCTAAATGGAGTTGAATCACATGCAGTTTCTGGTCCTACGAGCAAGAGTTGTTTTCTGGTAAGAAGAGTCACTATTGTGCTCCCATTGTCATACACAGGGCAAATAGCACTGGCGTCTGTTCGCAACATGTACACTGTATTGGACTGAAGAGGATCTCCTGTTCTTGTCAGTTTCCTAAACAGAGTTGAACTAGGTATGGCCGTGTGTGTAGGAAGCACAGTTCTTTTGTTCTTAGCAAGCTCACTGTTCTGGCCATATAGGAAACACATTAGATTAGAAGAGTGCTCTTTTATCAAAGCAGAGTGTGTTTCTTGTAAGGCGAGCTAGCGTTTGTTTCCCAGTCCTAACTGGAGTTGAACCACATGAAGTTTCTGGTCCTACGAACAAGAGTTGTTTTCTGATAAGAAGAGTCACTATTGCGCTTTCATTGTCATACACAGGGCAAATAGCACTGGCATCTGTTCCCAGCTTGTACAGTGTATTGGACTAAAGAGGATCTACTGTTCTTGTCAGTTTCCTAAGAAGAAATTAACTAGATATGTCTGTGTGTGTAGGAAGCACAGTTCTTTTGTTCTGAGCATACTCACTGTTCGGGGACTATAGGAAACACAGTAGAGTAGAAGAGTGCTCTTTTCTCAAAAGCAGAGTGTGTTCCTTGTAAGGCGAGCTACTGTTTGTTTCCCAGTCATAAATGGAGTTGAATCCCATGCAGTTTCTGGTCCTAGGAGCAAGAGTTGTTTCCTGGTAAGAAGAGTCACTATTGTGCTCCCATTGCCATACACAGTGCAAATAGCACACGTGTCTGTTCCCAGCAAGTACAGTGTATTGGACTGAAGAGAAGCTACTGTTCTTGTCAGTTTCCTAAGCAGCGTTGAACTAGATATTGCCCGAGTGTGTAGAAAGCACATTTCTTTTGTTCTGAGCAAGCTCACTGTTCAGACACCATAGGAAACACAGGAGAGTAGAAGAGTGCTCTTTTCGCAAAAGCAGAGTGTGTTTCTTGTAAGGCGAGCTAGTGTTTGTTTCCCAGTCCTAAATGGAGTTGAGTCACATGCAGTATTTGGTCCTACGAGCAAGAGTTGTTTTCTGGTAAGAAGAGTCACTAGTGTGCTCCCATTACCATACACAATGCAAATAGCACTCGCGTCTGTTCCCAGCATGTACAGTGTATTGGACTGAAAAGGATCTACTGTTCTTGTCAGTTTCCTAAGCAGAGTTGAACTAGATATAGCCCGTGTGTGTAGGAAGCACTGTTTATTTGTTCTGAGCAAGCTCACTGTTCTTGCCATATAGGAAACACATTAGAGTAAAAGAGTGCTTTTTTCTCAAAAGCAGAGTGTGTTCCTTGTAAGGCCAGCTAGCATTTGTTTCCCAGTCCTAAATGTAGTTGAATCACATGCAGTTTCTGTTCCTATGAGCAAGAGTTGTTTTCTGGTAAGGGAAGTCACTATTGCGCTCCCATTAACATACACAGTGCAAATAGCTCTCGCGTCTGTTCCCAGCAAGTACAATGTATCAGACGGAAGAGGAGCTACTGTTCTTGTCAGTATCCTAAGCAGAGTTGAACATGATATGGCCCATGAGTGTAGGAAGCACAGTTCTTATGTTCTGAGCAAGCTCACTGTTCTGGCCCTATAGGAAAAACAGTAGAGTAGAAGCGTGCTCTTTTCTCAAAAGCAGAGTTTTTTTTTTGTAAGGCGAGTTATCGTTTGTTTCCCAGTCCTAAATGGAGTTGAATCACATGCAGTTTCTGGTCCTACGCACAACTGTTCTTTTCTGGTAAGGAAAGTCACTATTGCGCTCCGATTGACCTACACAAGGCGAATAGCACTCGCGTCTTTTCCCAGCAAGTACAGTGTATTGGACTGAATAGGAGCTACTGTTCTTGTCACTTTCCTAAGCAGAGTTGAACTAGATATGGTCTGTGTGTGTAGGAAGCACAGTTCTTTTGTTCTGAGCAAGCTCACTGTTTGGACCCCATAGGAAACACAGTAGAGTAGAAGAGTGCTCTTTTCTCTAAAGCAGAGTGTGTTTCTTGTAAGGAGAGCTAGCGTTTGTTTCCCAGTGCTAAATGGAGTTGAATCACATGCAGTTTCTGGTCCTACGAGCAAGAGTTGTTTTCTGGTAAGGAAAGTCACTATTGTGCTCCCATTGCCATGAACAGTGCAAATCGCACATGCGTCTGTTCCCAGCAAGTACAGTGTATTGGACTGAAGAGGAGCTACTGTTCTTGTCAGTTTCCTAAGCAGAATTGAACTAGATATGGCTGTGTGTGTAGGAAGCACAGTTCTTTTGTTCTGAGCAAGCTCACTGTTCGGACCCTATAGGAAACACAGTAGAGTAGAAGAGTGCTCTTTTCTCAAAAGCATAGTGTGTTTCTTGTAAGGCGAGCTAGCGTTTGTTTCCCAGTCCTAAATGGAGTTGAATAACATGCAGTTTCTGGTCCTACGAGCAAGAGTTGTTTTCTGGTAAGGAAAGACACTATTGCGCTCCCATTGCCATACACAGTGCAAATAGCACTCGCGTCTGTTCACAGCAAGTACAGTGTATCGGACTGAAGAGGAGCTACTGTTCTTGTCAGTTTCCTAAGCAGAGTTGAACTAGATATGGCCCGTGTGTGTAGGAAGCACATTTCTTATGTTCTGAGCAAGCTCACTCTTCTTGCCCTATAGGAAACACAGTAGAGTAGAAGAGTGCTCTTTTCTCAAAAGCAGAGTGTGTTTCTTATAAAGCGAGCTAGAGTTTGTTTCCCAGTCCTAAATGTAGTTGAATCACATGCAGTTTCTGGTCCTATGAGCAAGAGTTGTTTTATCGTAAGAAGAGTCACTATTGCGCTGCCATTGCCATACATAGGACAAATAGCACTGGCGTCTATTCCCAGCAAGTACAGTGTATTGGACTGAAGAGGATCTACTGTTCTTGTCAGGTTCCTAAGCAGACTTGAACTAGATATGGCCGTGTGTGTAAGAAGCACAGTTTTTTTGTTCTGAGCAAGCTCACTGTTCGGAACACATAGGAAACACAGTAGAGTAGAAGTGTGCTCTTTTCTCAAAAGCAGAGTGTGTTTCTTGGAAGTTGAGCTAGCGTTTGTTTCCCAGTCCTAAATGGAGTTCAGTCACATGCAGTTTTTTGTCCTATGAGCAAGAGTTGTTTTCTGGTAAGACAAGTCACTATAGTGCTCCAATTGCCATACACAGTACAAATAGCACTCGCGTATGTTCCCCGAAAGTACAGTGTATTGGACTGAAGAGGAGCTACTGTTCTTGTCAGGTTCCTAAGCAGAGTTGAACTAGATATGGCCCGTGTGTGTAGGAAGCACATTTCTTTTGTTCTGAGCAAGCTCACTGTTCTGGCCCAATAGGAAACACAGTAGAGTAGAAGAGTGCTCTTTTCTCTAAAGCAGAGTGTGTTTCTTGTAAGGCGCGCTAGCGTTTGTTTCCCAGTCCTAAATGGAGTTGAATCACATGCAGTTTCTGGTCCTACGAGCAAGAGTTGTTTTCTGGTAAGACAAGTCACTATTGGGCTCCAATTGCCATACACAGTGCAAATAGCACTTGCGTCTGTTCCCCGCAAGTACAGTGTATTGGACTGAAGAGGATCTAGTGTTCTTGTCAGTTTCCTAAGCAGAGTTGAACTAGAAATGGCCCGTGTGTGTAGGAATCACAGTTCTTTTGTTCTGAGCAAGCTCACTGTTCGGACCCCATAGGAAACACAGTAGAGTAGAAGAGTGCTCTTTTCTAAAAAGGAGAGTGTGTTTCTTGTAAGGCGAGCTAGCGTTTGTTTCCCAGTTCTAAATGGAGTTGAATCACATGCAGTTTCTGCTCCTACGAGCAAGAGTTGTTTACTGATAAGGAAAGTCACTATTGCGCTCCCCTTGCCATACACATTGCAAATAGCTCTCGCGTCTGTTCCCAGCAAGTACAGTTTATCAGACTGAAGAGGAGCTAGTGTTCTTGTCAGTTTCCTAAGCAGAGTTGAACTAGATATGGCCCGTGTGTGTAGGAAGCACAGTTCTTATGTTCTGAGCAAGTTCACTCTTCTGGCCCTATAGGAAACACAGTAGAGTAGTTGAGTGCTCTTTTCTCAAAAGCAGAGTGTGTTTTTGTAAGGCGAGCTAGCGTTTGTTTCCTAGTCCTAAATGGAGTTGAATTACATGCAGTTTCTGGTCCTATGAACAAGAGTTGTTTTCTGGTAAGGAAAGTCACTATTGCGCTCCCATTGCCCTTCACAAGGCAAATAGCACTCCCATCTTTTCCCAGCAAGTACAGTGTATTGGACTGAATAGGAGCTACTCTTCTTGTCAGTTTACTAAGCAGAGTTGTACTATATATGGTCCGTGTGTGTAGGAAGCACAGTTCTTTTGTTCTGAGCAAGCTCACTGTTTGGACCCCATTGGAAACACAGTAGAGTAGAAGAGTGCTCTTTTCTCTAAAGCAGAGTGTGCTTCTTGTAAGGCAAGCTATCGTTTGTTTCCCAGTCCTAAATGGAGTGGAATCACATGCAGTTTCTGGTCCTACGAGCAAGAGTTGTTTTCTGGTAAGGAAAGTCACTATTGCGCTCCCATTGCCATACACAGTGCAAATAGCCCTCCCGTCTGTTCCCAGCAAGTACAGTGTATTGGACTGAAGAAGAGCTACTGTTCTTCTCAGTTTCCTAAGCAGAGTTGAACTAGATATGGCCCGTGTGTGTAGGAAGCACAGTTCTTTTTTTCTGAGCAAGCTCACTGTTCTGGCCCTATAGGAAATACAGTAGAGTAGAAGAATGCTCTTTTCTCAAAAGCAGAGTGTGTTTCTTGTAAAGCGAGCTAGAGTTTGTTTCCCAGTCCTAAATGGAGTTGAGTCACATGCAGTCTCTGGTCCTACGAGCAAGAGTTGTTTTCTGGTAAGAAGAGTCACTATAGCGCTGCCATTGCCATAGCACTGTCGTCTGTTCCCAGCAAGTACAGTGTATTGGACTGAAGAGGATATACTGTTCTTGTCAGGTTCCTACGCAGAATTGAACTAGATATGGCCGTGTGAGTAGGAAGTACAGTTTTTTTGTTCTGAGCAGCTCACTGTTCAGAACACATAGGAAACACAGTAGAGTAGAAGAGTGCTCTTTTCTCAAAAGCAGAGTGTGTTTCATGTAAGGCGAGCTAGCGTTTGTTTCCCAGTCCTAAATGGAGTTGAGTCACATGCAGTTTTTTGTCCTACGAGCAAGAGTTGTTTTCTGGTAAGACAAGTCACTATTGTGCTCCAATGCCATACACAGTGCAAATAGCACTCGCGTCTGTTCCCCGCAAGTACAGTGTATTGGACTGAAGAGGAGCTACTGTTCTTGTTGGTTTCCTAAGCAGAGTTGAACTAGATATGGCCCATGTGTGTAGGAAGCACAGTTCATTTGTACTGAGCAAGCTCACTCTTCGGACCCGATAGGAAACACAATAGAGTAGAAGAGTGCTCTTTTCTCAAATGCAGAGTGTGTTTCATGTAAGGCGAGCTAGCATTTGTTTCCCTGTCCTAAATGGAGTTTAATCACACGCAGTTTCTGGTCCTACGAGCAAGAGTTGTTTTCTGTTAAGAAAAGTCACTATTGCACTGCCATTGCCATACACAGGACAAATAGCACTGGCGTCTGTTCCCAGCAAGTACAGTGTATTGAACTGAAGAGGATCTACTGTTCTTGTCAGGTTCCTAAGCAGACTTGAACTAGATATGGCCGTGCGAGTAGGAAGCACAGTTTTTTTTTTCTGAGCAAGCTCACTGTTCGGAACATATGGGAAACATAGTAGAGTAGAAGAGTGCTCTTTTCTCAAAAGCAAAGTGTGTTTCTTGGAATTTGAGCTAGCGTTTGTTTCCCAGTCCTAAATGGAGTTGAGTCACATGCAATTTTTTGTCCTATGAGCAAGACTTGTTTTCTGGTAAGGAAAGTCACTATTGTGCTCCCATTGCCATACACAGTGCAAAGAGCACTCGCGTCTGTTCCCAGCAAGTACAGTGTATCGGACTGAAGAGGACCTACTGTTCTTGTCAGTTTCCTAAGCAGAGTTGAACTAGATATGGCCCGTGTGTAGGAAGTACAGTTCTTTTGTTCTGAGCAAGCTCACTCTTCTGGCCCTATAGGAAACACAGTAGAGTAGAAGAGTGCTCTTTTCTCAAAAGCAGAGTGTGTTTCATGTAAGGCGAGCTAGCGTTTGTTTCCCAGTCCTAAATGGAGTTGAGTCACATGAAGTTTCTGGTCCTAAGAGCAAGAGTTGTTTTATGTTAAAAAGAGTAACTATTGCGCTGCCATTGCCATACTCAAGACAAATAGCACTGGCGTCTGTTCCCAGCAAGTACAGTGTATTGAACTGAAGAGGATCTACTGTACTTGTCAGGTTCCTTAGCAGACTTGAACTAGATATGGCCGTGTGAGTAGGAAGCACAGTTTTTTGTTCTGAGCAAGCTCACTGTTCTGGCCCTATAGGAAACAAAGTAGAGTAGAAGAGTGCTCTTTTATAAAAAGCAGAGAGTGTTTCTTGGAAGTCGAGCTAGCGTTTGTTTCCCAGTCCTAAATGGAGTTGAGTCACATGCAGTTTTTTGTCCTATAAGCAAGAGTTGTTTTCTGGTAAGACAAGTCACTATTGTGCTCCAATTGCCATAAACAGGACAAATAGCACTGGCGTCTATTCCCAGCAAGTACAGCGTATTGGACTGAAGAGGATCTACTGTTCTTGTCAGGTTCCTAAGCAGACTTGAACTAGATATGGCCGTGTGTGTAGGAAGCACAGTTATTTTGTTCTGAGCAAGCTCACTGTTCGGAACACATAGGAAACACAGTAGAGTAGAAGAGTGCTCTTTTCTCAAAAGCAGAGTGTGTTTCTTGTAAAGCGAGCTAGAATTTGTTTCCCAGTCCTAAATGGAGTTGAATCACATGCAGTTTCTGGTCCTACGAGCAAGAGTTGTTTTCTGTTAAGAAGAGTCACTATTGCACTGCCATTGCCATACACAGGACAAATAGCACTGGCATCTGTTCCCAGCAAGTACAGTGTATTGAACTGAAGAGGATCTACTGTTCTTGTCAGGTTCCTAAGCAGACTTGAACTAGATATGGCCGTGTGAGTAGGAAGCACAGTTTTTTTTTTTCTGAGCAAGCTCACTGTTCGGAACATATAGGAAACACAGTAGAGTAGAAGAGTGCTCTTTTCTCAAAAGCAGAGTTTGTTCCTTGTAAGGCGAGCTAGCGTTTGTTTCCCAGTCCTAAATGGAGTTGAGTCACATGCAGTTTTTTTGTCCTATGAACAAAAGTTGTTTTCTGGTAAGATAAGTCACTATTGTTCTCCAATTGCCATACACAATGCAAATAGCACTGGCGTCTGTTCCCCGCAAGTACAGTGTATTGGACGAAAGAGGAGCTACTGTTCTTGTCAGTTTCCTAAGCACAGTTGAACTAGATATGGCCCGTGTGTGTAGGAAGCACAGTTCTTTTGTTCTGAGCATTCTCACTGTTCGGACCCCATAGGAAACACAGTAGAGTAGAAGAGTACTCTTTTCTCAAAAGCAGAGTGTGTTTCATGTAAGGCGAGCTAGAGTTTGTTTCCCAGTCCTAAATGGAGTTGAATCACATGCAGTTTCTGGTCTTACGAGCAAGAGTTGTTTTCTGGTAAGGAAAGTCACTATTGCGCTCCCATTGCCATACACAGTGCAAATAGCACTCACGTCTATTCCCAGCAAGTACAGTGTATCGGACTGAAGAGGAGCTACTGTTCTTGTCAGTTTCCAAAGCAGAGTTGAACTAGATATGGCCCGTGTGTAGGAAGCACAGTTTTTTTGTTCTGAGCAAGCTCACTTTTCGGAACACATAGGAAACACAGTAGAGTAGAAGAGTGCTCTTTTCTCAAAAGCAGAGTGTGTTTTTGTAGGCGAGCTAGCGTTTGTTTCCTAGTCCTAAATGGAGTTGAATCACATGCCGTTTCTGGTACTATGAACAAGAGTTGTTTTCTGGTACGGAAAGTCACTATTGCGCTCCCATTGCCCTTCACAAGGCAAATAGCACTCGCGTCTTTTCCCAGCAAGTACAGTGTATTGGACTGAATAGGAGCTACTGTTCTTGTCAGTTTACTAAGCAGAGTTGAACTAGATATGGGTCCGTGCGTGTAGGAAGCACAGTTCTTTTGTTCTGAGAAAGCTCACTGTTTGGACCCCATAGGAAACACAGTAGAGTAGAAGAGTGCTCTTTTCTCAAAAGCAGAGTGTGTTTCTTCTAAGGCGAGCTAGTGTTTCTTTCCCAGTCCTAAATGGAGTTGAGACACATGCAGTTTTTTGTCCTATGAGCAAGAGTTGTTTTCTGGTAAGACAAGTCACTATTGTGCTCCAATTGCCATACACAGTGCAAATAGCACTCGCATCTGTTCCCCGCAAGTACAGTGTATTGGACGGAAGAGGAGCTACTGTTCTTGTCAGTTTCCTAAGCACAGTTGAACTAGATATGGCCCGTGTGTGTAGGAAGCACAGTTCTTTTGTTCTGAGCATTCTCACTGTTCGGACCCCATAGGAAACACAGTAGAGTAGAAGAGTGCTCTTTTCTCAAAAGCAGAGTGTGTTTCATGTAAGGCGAGCTAGAGTTTGTTTCCCAGTCCTAAATGGAGTTGAATCACATGCAGTTTTTTGTCCTACGAGCAAGAGTTGTTTTCTGGTAAGACGAGTCACTATTGTGCTCCAATTGCCATACACAGTGCAAATAGCACTCGCGTCTGTTCCATGCAAGTACATTGTATTGTACTGAAGAGGATCTACTGTTTTTTTCAGTTTCCTAAGCAGAGTTGAACTAGATATGGCCCGTGTGTGTAGGAAGCACAGTTCTTTTGTTCTGAGCAAGTTCACTGTTCGGACACCATAGGAAGCACAGTAAAGTAGAAGAGTGCTCTTTTCTCAAAAGCAGAGTGTGTTTCATGTAAGGCGAGCTAGCATTTGTTTCCCAGTCCTAAATGGAGTTGAATCACATGCAGTTTCTGGTCCTAGGAGCAAGAGTTTTTTTCTGGTAAGGAAAGTCACTATTGTGCTCCCATTGCCATACACAGTGCAAATAGCACTCGCGTCTGTTCCCAGCAAGTACAGTGTATCGGACTGAAGAGGAGCTACTGTTCTTGTCAGTTTCCTAAGCAGAGTTGAACTAGTTATGGCCCGTGTGTAGGAAGCACAGTTTTTTTGTTCTGAGCAAGCTCACTGTTCTGGCCCTTTAGGAAACACAGTAGAGTAGAAGAGTGCTCTTTTCTCAAAAGCAGAGTGTGTTTCTTGTAAGGTGAGCTAGCTTTTGTTTCCCAGTCCTAAATGGACTTGAATCACATTCAGTTTCTGGTCCTACAAGCAAGAGTTGTTTTCTGGTAAGAAGAGTCACTATTGCGCTGGCATTGCCATACACAGGACAAATAGCACTGGTGTCTGTTCCCAGCAAGTACAGTGTATTGGACTGAAGAGGATCAACTGTTCTTTTCAGGTTCCTAAGCAGAATTGAACTAGATATGGCCTTGTGTAGGAAGCACAGTTCTTTTGTTCTGAGCAAGCTCACTGTTCGGACCCCATAGGAAGCACAGTAGAGTAGAAGAGTGCTCTTTTCTCAAAAGCAGAGTGTGTTTCATGTAAGGGGAGCTAGCATTTGTTTCCCAGTCCTAAATGGAGTTGAATCACATGCAGTTTCTGGTCCTACGATCAAGAGTTGTTTTCTGGTAAGGAAAGTCACTATTGCGCTCCCATTGCCATACACAGTGCAAATAGCCCTCCCGTCTGTTCCCCGCAAGTACAGTGTATTGGACTGAAAATGAGCTACTGTTCTTGTCAATTTCCTAAGCAGAGTTGTACTAGATAAGGCCCGTGTGTGTAGGAAGTACAGTTCTTTTTTTCTGAGCAAGCTCACTGTTCTGGCCCTATAGGAAAAAAAGTAGAGTAGAAGAGTGCTCTTTTCTCAAAAGCAGAGTGTCTTTCTTGTAAAGCGAGCTAGAGTTTGTTCCCCAGTCCTAAATGGAGTTGAGTCACATGCAGTTTTTTGTCCTATGAGCAACAGTTGTTTTCTGGTAAGACAAGTCACTATTGTGCTCCAATTGCCTACACAATGCAAAGAGCACTCACGTCTGTTCCCCACAAGTACAGTGTATTGGACGGAAGAGGAGCTACTGTTCTTGTCAGTTTCCTAAGCAGAGTTGAACCAGATATGGCCTGTGTGCGTAGGAGGCACAGTACTTTTGTTCTGAGCAAGCTCAATGTTCGGACCCCATAGGAAACACAGTAGAGTAGAGGTGCTCTTTTCTCAAAAGCAGAGTGTGTTTCATGTAATGCAAGCTAGCACTTGTTCCCCAGTCCTAAATGGAGTTGAATCACATGCAGTTTCTGGTCCTACGAGCAAGAGTTGTTTTCTGGTAAGGAAAGTATCTATTGTGCTCCCATTGCCATACACAGTGCAAATAGCACTCGCGTCTGTTCCCAGCAAGTACAGTGTATCGGACTGAAGAGGAGCTACTGTTCTTGTCAGTTTCCTAAGCAGAGTTAAACTAGATATGGCCGTGGGTGTAGGAAGCACAGTTCTTTTGTTCTGAGCAAGCTCACTGTTCGGACACCATAGGAAACCCAGTAGAGTAGAAGAGTGCTCTTTTCTCAAAAGCAGAGTGTGTTCTTGTAAGGCGAGCTAGCGTTTGTTTCCCAGTCCTAAATGGAGTTGAATCACATGCAGTTTCTGGTCCTAAGAGCAAGAGTTGTTTTTTGGTAAGGAAATTCACTATTGTGCTCCCCTTGCCATACATAGTGCAAATAGCTCTCGCGTCTGTTCCCAGCAAGTACAGTGTATAGGACTGAAGAGGAGCTACTGTTCTTGTCAGTTTCCTAAGCAGAGTTAAACTAGATATGGCCCGTGTGTAGGAAGTACAGTTCTTTTTTTCTGAGCAAGCTCACTGTTCTGGCCATATGCGAAACACAGTAGAGTAGAAGAGTGCTCTTTTCTCAAAAGCAGAGTGTGTTTCTTGTAAAGCGAGCTAGAGTTTGTTTCCCAGTCCTAAATTGAGTGGAATCACATGCAGTTTCTGGTCCTACGAGCAAGAGTTGTTTTCTGGTAAGAAGAGTCACTATTGCGCTGCCATTGCCATACACAGGACAAATAGCACTGGCGTCTGTTCCCAGCAAGTATAGTGTATTGGAAAGAAGAGGATCTACTGTTCTTGTCAGGTTCCTAAGCAGACTTGAAGTAGATATGGCCGTGTGTGTAGGAAGCACAGTTATTTTGTTCTGAGCAAGCTCACTGTTGTGGCCCTATAGGAAACACAGTAGAGTAGAAGAGTGCTCTTTTCTCAAAAACAGAGTGTGTTTCTTGTAAAGCGAGCTAGACTTTGTTTCCCAGTCCTAAATGGAGCTGAGTCACATGCAGTTTTTTGTCCTACGAGCAAGAGTTGTTTTCTGGTAAGACAAGTCACTATTGTGCTCCCATTGCCATACACAGTGCAAATAGCACTGGCATCTGTTCCCAGCATGTACAGTGTATCGGACTGAAGAGGAGCTACTGTTCTTGTCAGTTTTCCTAAGCAGAGTTGAACTAGTTATGGCCCGTGTGTAGGAAGCACAGTTTTTTTGTTCTGAGCAAGCTCACTGTTCTGGCCATATAGGAAACACAGTAGAGTAGAAGAGTGCTCTTTTCTCTAAAGCAGAGTGTGTTTCTTGTAAGGTGAGCTAGCTTTTGTTTCCCAGTCCTAAATGGAGTTGAATCACATGCAGTTTCTGGTCCTACAAGCAAGAGTTGTTTTCTGGTAAGGAAAGTCACTATTGTGCTCCCATTGCCATACACAGTGCAAATAGCACTGGCGTCTGTTTCCCAGCATGTACAGTGTATCGGACTGAAGAGGAGCTACTGTTCTTGTCAGTTTCCTAAGCAGAGTTGAACTAGTTATGGCCCGTGTGTAGGAAGCACAGTTTTTTTGTTCTGAGCAAGCTCACTGTTCTGGGCCATATAGGAAACACAGTAGAGTAGAAGAGTGCTCTTTTCTCTAAAGCAGAGTGTGTTTCTTGTAAGGTGAGCTAGCTTTTGTTTCCCAGTCCTAAATGGAGTTGAATCACATGCAGTTTCTGGTCCTACAAGCAAGAGTTGTTTTCTGGTAAGAAGAGTCACTATTGCGCTGCCATTGCCATACACAGGACAAATAGCACTGGCGTCTGTTCCCAGCAAGTACAGTGTATTGGACTGAAGAGGATCTACTGTTCTTGTCAGGTTCCTAAGCAGACTTGAACTAGATATGGCCTTGTGTAGGAAGCACAGTTCTTTTGTTCTGAGCAAGCTCACTGTTCGGACCCCATAGGAAACACAGTAGAGTAGAAGAGTGCTCTTTTATCAAAAGCAGAGTGTGTTTCATGTAAGGGGAACTAGCATTTGTTTCCCAGTCCTAAATGGAGTTGAATCACATGCAGTTTCTGGTCCTACGATCAAGAGTTGTTTTCTGGTAAGGAAAGTCTCTATTGTGCTCCCATTGCCATACACAGTGCAAAGAGCACTCACGTCTGTTCCCCACAAGTACAGTGTATTGGACGGAAGAGGATCTACTGTTCTTGTCAGTTTCCTAAGCAGAGTTGAACTAGATATGGCCCGTGTGTGTAGGAAGCACAGTTCTTTTGTTCTGAGCAAGCCCACTGTTCGGACCCCATAGGAAACACAGTAGAGTAGAAGAGTGCTCTTTTCTCAAAAGCAGAGTGTCTTTCTTGTAAAGCTAGCTAGAGTTTGTTCCCCAGTCCTAAATGGAGTTGAGTCACATGCAGTTTATTTGTCCTACGAGCAACATTTGTTTTCTGGTAAGACAAGTCACTATTGTGCTCCAATTGCCTACACAGTGCAAAGAGCACTCACGTCTGTTCCCCACAAGTACAGTGTATTGGACGGAAGAGGATCTACTGTTCTTGTCAGTTTCCTAAGCAGAGTTGAACTAGATATGGCCCGTGTGTGTAGGAAGCACAGTTCTTTTGTTCTGAGCAAGCCCACTGTTCGGACCCCATAGGAAACACAGTAGAGTAGAAGAGTGCTCTTTTCTCAAAAGCAGAGTGTGTTTATTGTAAGGCGAGCTAGCGTTTGTTTCCCAGTCCTAAATGGAGTTGAGTCACATGCAGTTTTTTGTCCTACGAGCAAGAGTTCTTTTCTGGAATGACGAGTCACTATTGTGCTCTAATTGCCATACACAGTACAAATAGCACTCGCGTCTGTTCCCCGCAAGTACAGTGTATTGGACGGAATAGGAGCTACTGTTCTTGTCAGTTTCCTAAGCAGAGTTGAACTAGATATGGCCCGTGTGTGTAGGAAGCACAGTTCTTTTGTTCTGAGCAAGCTCACTGTTCGGACCCCATAGGAAACACAGTAGAGTAGAAGAGTGCTCTTTTCTCAAAGCAGAGTGTGTTTATTGTAAGGTCAGCTAGCATTTGTTTCCCAGTCCTAAATGGTGTTGAATCACATGCAGTTTCTGATCCTACGAGCAAGAGTTGTTTTCTGGTATGAAGAGTCACTATTGGGCTGCCATTGCCATACACAGGACAAACAGCACTGGTGTCTGTTCCCAGCAATTACAGTGTACTGGACTGAAGAGGATCTACTGTCCTTGTCAGGTTCCTAAGCAGAATTGAACTAGATATGGTCGTGTGTAGGAAGCACAGTTCTTTTGTTCTGAGCAAGCTCACTGTTCTGGCCTTATAGGAAACACTGTAGAGTAGAAGAGTGCTCTTTCCTCAAAAGCAGAGTGTGTTTCTTGTAAGGCGAGCTAGCGTTTGTTTCCCAGTCCTAAATGGAGTTGGGTCACATGCAGTTTTTTGTCCTATGAGCAAGAGTTGTTTTCTGGTAAGAAGAGTCACTATTGCGCTGCCATTGCCATACACAGGACAAACAGCACTGGCGTCTGTTCCCAGCAATTACAGTGTATCGGACTGAAGAGGAGCTACTGTTCTTGTCAGTTTCCTAAGCAGAGTTGAACTAGTTATGGCCCGTGTGTAGGAAGCACAGTTCTTATGTTCTGAACAAGCTCACTGTCCTGGATATTGGAAACAAAGTAGAGTAGAAGAGTGCTCTTTTCTCAAAAGCAGAGTGTGTTTCTTGTAAGGCGAGCTAGCATTTGTTTCCCAGTCCTAAATGGAGTGGAATCACATGCAGTTTCTGGTCCTACGAGCAAGAGTTTTTTTCTTGTAAGGAAGTCACTATTACGCTCCCATTGCCATACACAGTGCAAATAGCACATGCGTCTGTTCCCAGCAATTACAGTGTATCGGACTGAAGAGGAGCTACTGTTCTTGTCAGTTTCCTAAGCAGAGTTGAACTAGATATGGCCTGTGTGTGTAGGAAGCACAGTTCTTTTGTTCTAAGCAAGCTCACTGTTCGGAGCCAATAGGAAACACAGTAGAGTAGAAGAGTGCTCTTTTCTCAAAAGCAGAGTGTGTTTCATGTAAGGCGAGCTAGCATTTGTTTCCCAGGCCTAAATGGAGTGGAATCACATGCAGTTTCTCGTCTATGAGGAAGGGTTGTTTTCTGATATAAAGAGTCACTATTGCGCTGCCATTGCCATACACAGCACAAATAGCACTGGCGTCTGTTCCCAGCAAGTACAGTGTATTGGACTGAAGAGGATCTACTGTTCTTGTCAGGTTCCTAAGCAGACTTGATCTAGATATGGCCTTGTGTGTAGGAAGCACAGTTTTTTTGTTCTGAGCAAGCTCACTTTTCGGAACACATAGGAAACACAGTAGAGTAGAAGAGTGCTCTTTTCTCAAAAGCAGAGTGTGTTTCTTGTAAGGCGAGCTAGCGTTTGTTTCCCAGTCCTAAATGGAGTTGAGTCACATGCAGTTTTTTGTCCTACGAGCAAGAGTTGTTTTCTCATAAGACAAGTCACTATTGTGCTAAAATTGCCATACACAGTGCAATAGCACTCACGTCTGTTCCCCGCAAGTACAGTGTATTGGACTGAAGAGGAGCTACTGTTCTTGTTTGTTTCCTAAGCAGAGTTGAACTAGATATGGCCTGTGTGTGTAGGAGGCACAGTACTTTTGTTCTGAGCAAGCTCAATGTTCGGACCCCATTGGAAACACAGTAGAGTAGAAGAGTGCTCTTTTCTCAAAAGCAGAGTGTGTTTCATGTAATGCGAGCTAGCACTTGTTCCCCAGTCCTAAATGGAGTTGAATCACATGCAGTTTCTGGTCCTACGAGCAAGAGTTGTTTTCTGGTAAGGAAAGTATCTATTGTGCTCCCATTGCCATACACAGTGCAAATAGCACTCGCGTCTGTTCCCAGCAAGTACAGTGTATCGGACTGAAGAGGAGCTACAGTTCTTGTCTGTTTCCTAAGCAGAGTTGAACTAGATATGGCCCGTGTGTGTAGGAAGTACAGTTCTTTTTTCTGAGCAAGCTCACTGTTCTGTCCCTATAGGAAACACAGTAGAGTAGAAGAGTGCTCTTTTCTCAAAAGCAGAATGTGTTTCTTGGAAGTCGAGCTAGCATTTGTTTCCCAGTCCTAAATGGAGTTGAGTCACATGCAGTTTCTGGTCCTACGAGCAAGAGTTGTTTTCTGGTAAGACAAGTCACTATTGTGCTCCAATGCCATACACAGTGCAAATAGCACTCGCGTCTGTTCCCCGCAAGTACAGTGTATTGGACTGAAGAGGAGCTACTGTTCTTGTTTGTTTCCTAAGCAGAGTTGAACTAGATATGGCCCGTATGTGTAGGAAGCACAGTTCTTTTGTTCTGAGCAAGCTCACTGTTCGGACCCCATAGGAAACGAAGTAGAGTAGAAGAGTGCTCTTTTCTCAAAAGCAGAGTGTGTTTCTTGTAAGGCGAGCTAGCGTTTGTTTCCCAGTCCTAAATGGAGTTGAATCACATGCAATTTCTAGTCCTAAGAACAAGGGTTGTTTCATGGTAAGAAGAGTCACTATTGCGCTGTCATTGCCATACACAGGACAAATAGCACTGGCGTCTGTTCCCAGCAAGTACAGTGTATTGGACTGAAGAGGATCTACTGTTCTTGTCAGGTTCCAAAGCAGAATTGAACTAGATATGGCCATGTGTGTAGGAAGCACAGTTCTTTTGTTCTGAGCAAGCTCACTGTTCGGACACCATAGGAAACCCAGTAGAGTAGAAGAGTGCTCTTTTCTCAAAAGCAGAGTGTGTTCTTGTAAGGCGAGCTAGCGTTTGTTTCCCAGTCCTAAATGGAGTTGAATCACATGCAGTTTCTGGTCCTAAGAGCAAGAGTTGTTTTTTGGTAAGGAAATTCACTATTGTGCTCCTCTTGCCATACATAGTGCAAATAGCTCTCGCGTCTGTTCCCAGCAAGTACAGTGTATAGGACTGAAGAGGAGCTACTGTTCTTGTCAGTTTCCTAAGCAGAGTTGAACTAGATATGCCCGTGTGTAGGAAGTACAGTTCTTTTTTTCTGAGCAAGCTCATTGTTCTGGCCATATGGGAAACACAGTAGAGTAGAAGAGTGCTCTTTTCTCAAAAGCAGAGTGTGTTTCTTGTAAAGCGAGCTAGAGTTTGTTTCCCAGTCCTAAATTGAGTGGAATCACATGCAGTTTCTGGTCCTATGAGCAAGAGTTGTTTTCTGGTAAGAAGAGTCACTATTGCGCTGCCATTGCCATACACAGGACAAATAGCACTGGCGTCTGTTCCCAGCAAGTATAGTGTATTGGAAAGAAGAGGATCTACTGTTCTTGTCAGGTTCCTAAGCAGACTTGAAGTAGATATGGCCGTGTGTGTAGGAAGCACAGTTTTTTTATTCTGAGCAAGCTCACAGTTCTGGCCCTATAGGAAACACAGTAGAGTAGAAGAGTGCTCTTTTCTCAAAAACAGAGTGTGTTTCTTGTAAAGCGAGCTAGACTTTGTTTCCCAGTCCTAAATGGAGCTGAGTCACATGCAGTTTTTTGTCCTACGAGCAAGAGTTGTTTTCTGGTAAGACAAGTCACTATTGTGCTCCAATGCCATACACAGTGCAAATAGCACCCGCGTCTGTTCCCCGCAAGTACAGTGTATTGGACTGAAGAGGATCTACTGTTCTTGTCAGATTCCTAAGCAGAATTGAACTAGATATGGCCGTGTGTGTAGGAAGCACAGTTCTTTTGTTCTGAGCAAGCTCACTGTTCGGACACCATAAGAAACAAAGTAGAGTAGAAGAGTGCTCTTTTCTCAAAAGCAGAGTGTGTTTCTTGTAAGGTGAGCTAGCGTTTGTTTCCCAGTCCTAAATGGAGTTGAATCTCATGCAGTTTCTGGTCCTAAGAGCAAGAGTTGTTTTCTGGTAAGGAAAGTCACTATTGTGCTCCCCTTGCCATACATAGTGAAAATAGCTCTCGCGTCTATTCCCAGCAAGTACAGTGTATTGGACTGAAGAGGAGCTACTCTTCTTGTTTGTTTCCTAAGCAGAGTTGAACTAGATATGGCCTGTGTGTGTAGGAGGCACAGTACTTTTGTTCTGAGCAAGCTCACTTTTCGGAACACATAGGAAACACAGTAGAGTAGAAGAGTGCTCTTTTCTCAAAAGCAGAGTGTGTTTCTTGTAAGGCGAGCTAGCGTTTGTTTCCCAGGCCTAAATGGAGTTGAGTCCCATGCAGATTTTTGTCCTACGAGCAAGAGTTGTTTTCTCGTAAGACAAGTCACTATTGTGCTCCAATTGCCATACACAGTGCAAATAGCACTCGCGTCTGTTCCCCGCAAGTACAGTGTATTGGACTGAAGAGGAGCTACTCTTCTTGTTTGTTTCCTAAGCAGAGTTGAACTAGATATGGCCTGTGTGTGTAGGAGGCACAGTACTTTTGTTCTGAGCAAGCTCACTGTTCGGACCCCATAGGAAACACAGTAGAGTAGAAGAGTGCTCTTTTCTCAAAAGCAGAGTGTGTTTCATGTAATGCGAGCTAGCACTTGTTCCCCAGTCCTACATGGAGTTGAATCACATGCAGTTTCTGGTCCTACAAGCAAGAGTTGTTTTCTGGTAAGGAAAGTATCTATTGCGCTCTCATTGCCATACACAGTGCAAATAGCACTCGCGTCTGTTCCCAGCAAGTACAGTGTATCGGACTGAAGAGGAGCTACTGTTCTTGTCAGTTTCCTAAGCAGAGTTCAACTAGATATGGCCCGTGTGTGTAGGAAGCACAGTTCTTATATTCTGAGCAAGCTCACTGTTCTGGCCCTATAGGAAACACAGTAGAGTAGAAGAGTGCTCTTTTCTCAAAAGCAGAGTGTGTTTTTCTAAGGCGAGCTAGCGTTTGTTTCCTAGTCCTAAATGGAGTTGAATCACCTGCAGTTTCTGGTCCTATGAACAAGAGTTTTTTTCTGGTAAGGAAAGACACTATTGCGCTCCCATTGCCCTACACAAGGCAAATAGCACTCGTGTCTTTTCCCAGCAAGTACAGTGTATTGGACTTTAGGAGCTACAGTTCTTGTCTGTTTCCTAAGCAGAGTTGAACTAGATATGGCCCGTGTGTGTAGGAAGTACAGTTCTTTATTTCTGAGCAAGCTCACTGTTCTGTCCCTATAGAAAACACAGTAGAGTAGAAGAGTGCTCTTTTCTCAAAAGCAGAATGTGTTTCTTGGAAGTCAAGCTAGCGTTTGTTTCCCAGTCCTAAATGGAGTTGAGTCACATGCAGTTTCTGGTCCTACTAGCAAGAGTTGTTTTCTGGTAAGACAAGTCACTATTGTGCTCCAATGCCGTAAAAAGTGCAAATAGCACTCGCGTCTGTTCCCAGCAAGTATAGTGTATTGGACTGAAGAGGATCTACTGTTCTTGTCAGGTTCCTAAGCAGACTTGAACTAGATATGGCCGTGTGTGAAGGAAGCACAGTTTTTTTGTTCTGAGCAAGCTCACTGTTCGGAACACATAGGAAACACAGTAGAGTAGAAGAGTGCTCTTTTCTCAAAAGCAGAATGTGTTTCTTGGAAGTCGAGCTAGCGTTTGTTTCCGAGTCCTAAATGGAGTTGAGTCACATGCAGTTTTTTTGTCCTCGAGCAAGAGTTGTTTTCTGGTAAGACAAGTCACTATTGTGCTCCAATGCCATACACAGTGCAAATAGCACTCGCGTCTGTTCCCCGCAAGTACAGTGTATTGGACTGAAGAGGATCTACTGTTCTTGTCAGATTCCTAAGCAGAATTGAATTAGATATGGCTGTGTGTGTAGGAAGCACAGTTCTTTTGTTCTGAGCAAGCTCACTGTTCGGACACCATAAGAAACAAAGTAGAGTAGAAGAGTGCTCTTTTCTCAAAAGCAGAGTGTGTTACTTGTAAGGTGAGCTAGCGTTTGTTTCGCAGTCCTAAATGGAGTTGAATCTCATGCAGTTTCTGGTCCTAAGAGCAAGAGTTGTTTTCTGGTAAGGAAAGTCACTATTGCGCTCCACTTGCCATACATAGTGCAAATAGCTCTCGCGTCTATTCCCAGCAAGTACAGTGTATCGGACTGAAGAGGAGCTACTGTTCTTGTCAGTTTCCTAAGCAGAGTTGAACTAGATATGGCCCGTGTGTGTAGGAAGCACAGTTCTTATGTTCTGAACAAGCTCACTGTTCTGGCCCTATTGGAAACACAGTAGAGTAGAAGAGTGCTCTTTTCTCAAAAGCAGAGTGTGTTTTTGTAAGGCGAGCTAGCATTTGTTTCCTAGTCCTAAATGGAGTTGAATCACATGCAGTTTCTGGTCCACAAGCAAGAGTTGTTTTCTGGTAAGAAGAGACACTATTGCACTGCCATTGCCATACACAGGACAAATAGCACTGGCGTCTGTTCCCAGCAAGTACAGTGTATTGGACTGAAGAGGATCTACTGTTCTTGTCAGGTTCCTAAGCAGACTTGAACTAGATATGGCCTTGTGTGTAGGAAGCACAGTTTTTTTGTTCTGAGCAAGCTCACTTTTCGGAACACATAGGAAACACAGTAGAGTAGAAGAGTGCTCTTTTCTCAAAAGCAGAGTGTGTTTCTTGTAAGGCGAGCTAGTGTTTGTTTCCCAGGCCTAAATGGAGTTGAATCACATGCAGTTTCTAGTCCTAAGAACAAGGGTTGTTTTATGGTAAGAAGAGTCACTATTGCGCTGCCATTGCCATACACAGGACAAATAGCACTGGCGTCTGTTCCCAGCAAGTACAGTGTATTGGACTGAAGAGGATCTACTGTTCTTGTCAGGTTCCTAAGCAGAATTGAACTAGATATGGCCGTGTGTGTAGGAAGCACAGTTCTTTTGTTCTGAGCAAGCTCACTGTTCGGACACCCTAGGAAACCCAGTAGAGTAGAAGAGTGCTCTTTTCTCAAAAGCAGAATGTGTTCTTGTAAGGCGAGCTAGAGTTTGTTTCCCAGTCCTAAATGGAGTTGAATCACATGCAGTTTCTGGTCCTAAGAGCAAGAGTTGTTTTCTGGTAAGGAAATTCACTATTGTGCTCCCGTTTTCATACATAGTGCAAATAGATCTCGCGTATGTTCCCAGCAAGTACAGTGTATTGGACTGAAGAGGAGCTACTGTTCTTGTCAGTTTCCTAAGCAGAGTTGAACTAGATATGGCCCGTGTGTAGGAAGTACAGTTCTTTTTTTCTGAGCAAGCTCACTGTTCTGGCCATATAGGAAACACAGTAGAGTAGAAGAGTGCTCTTTTCTCAAAAGCAGAGTGTGTTTCTTGTAAAGCGAGCTAGAGTTTGTTTCCCAGTCCTAAATTGAGTGGAATCACATGAAGTTTCTGGTCCTATGAGCAAGAGTTGTTTTCTGGTAAGAAGAGTCACTATTGCGCTGCCATTGCCATAGACAGGACAAATAGCACTGGCGTCTGTTCCCAGCAAGTATAGTGTATTGGACTGAAGAGGATCTACTGTTCTTGTCAGGTTCCTAAGCAGACTTGAACTAGATATGGCCGTGTGTGTAGGAAGCACAGATTTTTGTTCTGAGCAAGCTCACTGTTCGGGAACACATAGGAAACACAGTAGAGTAGAAGAGTGCTCTTTTCTCAAAAGCAGAATGTGTTTCTTGGAAGTCGAGCTAGCGTTTGTTTCCCAGTCTTAAATGGAGTTGAGTCACATGCATTTTTTTGTCCTACGAGCAAGAGTTGTTTTCTGGTAAGACAAGTCACTATTGTGCTCCAATGCCATACACAGTGCAAATAGCACTCGCGTCTGTTCCCCGCAATTACAGTGTATTGGACTGAAGAGGATCTACTGTTCTTGTCAGGTTCCTAAGCAGAATTGAACTAGATATGGCCGTGTGTGTTGGAAGCACAGTTCTTTTGTTCTGAGGAAGCTCACTGTTCAGACACCATAAGAAACAAAGTAGAGTAAAAGAGTGCTCTTTTCTCAAAAGCAGAGTGTGTTACTTGTAAGGTGAGCTAGCGTTTGTTTCCCAGTCCTAAATGGAGTTGAATCTCATGCAGTTTCTGGTCCTAAGAGCAAGAGTTGTTTTCTGGTAAGGAAAGTCACTATAGCGCTCCACTTGCCATACATAGTGCAAATAGCTCTCGCGTCTATTCCCAGCAAGTACAGTGTATCGGACTGAAGAGGAGCTACTGTTCTTGTCAGTTTCCTAAGCAGAGTTGAACTAGATATGGCCCGTGTGTGTAGGAAGCACAGTTCTTATGTTCTGAACAAGCTCACTGTTCTGGCCCTATTGGAAACACAGTAGAGTAGAAGAGTGCTCTTTTCTCAAAAGCAGAGTGTGTTTTTGTAAGGCGAGCTAACATTTGTTTCCTAGTCCTAAATGGAGTTGAATCACATGCAGTTTCTGGTTCTACAACCAAGAGTTGTTTTCTGGTAAGAAGAGACACTATTGCGCTGCCATTGCCATACACAGGACAAATAGCACTGGCGTCTGTTCCCAGCAAGTACAGTGTATTGGACTGAAGAGGATCTACTGTTCTTGTCAGGTTCCTAAGCAGACTTGAACTAGATATGGCCTTGTGTGTAGGAAGCACAGTTTTTTTGTTCTGAGCAAGCTCACTTTTCGGAACACATAGGAAACACAGTAGAGTAGAAGAGTGCTCTTTTCTCAAAAGCAGAGTGTGTTTCTTGTAAGGCAAGCTAGCGTTTGTTTCCCAGTCCTAAATGGAGTTGAGTCACATGCAGTTTTTTGTCCTACGAGCAAGAGTTGTTTTCTCGTAAGACAAGTCACTATTGTGCTCCAATTGCCATACACAGTGCAAATAGCACTCGCGTCTGTTCCCAGCAAGTACAGTGTATTGGACTGAAGAGGAGCTACTGTTCTTGTTTGTTTCCTAAGCAGAGTTGAACTAGATATGGCCTGTGTGTGTAGGAGGCACAGTACTTTTGTTCTGAGCAAGCTCACTGTTCGGACCCCATAGGAAACACAGTAGAGTAGAAGAGTGCTCTTTTCTCAAATGCAGAGTGTGTTTCATGTAATGCGAGCTAGCACTTGTTCCCCAGTCCTAAATGGAGTTGAATCACATGCAGTTTCTGGTCCTACAAGCAAGAGTTGTTTTCTGGTAAGGAAAGTATCTATTGCGCTCCCATTGCCATACACAGTGCAAATAGCACTCGCGTCTGTTCCCAGCAAGTACAGTGTATCGGACTGAAGAGGAGCTACTGTTCTTGTCAGTTTCCTAAGCAGAGTTGAACTAGATATGGCCTGTGTGTGTAGGAAGCACAGTTCTTATGTTCTGAACAAGCTCACTGTTCTGGCCCTATTGGAAACACAGTAGAGTAGAAGAGTGCTCTTTTCTCAAAAGCAGAGTGTGTTTTTGTAAGGCGAGCTAGCATTTGTTTCCTAGTCCTAAATGGAGTTGAATCACATGCAGTTTCTGGTCCACAAGCAAGAGTTGTTTTCTGGTAAGAAGAGACACTATTGCATGCCATTGCCATACACAGGACAAATAGCACTGGCGTCTGTTCCCAGCAAGTACAGTGTATTGGACTGAAGAGGATCTACTGTTCTTGTCAGGTTCCTAAGCAGACTTGAACTAGATATGGCCTTGTGTGTAGGAAGCACAGTTTTTTTGTTCTGAGCAAGCTCACTTTTCAGAACACATAGGAAACACAGTAGAGTAGAAGAGTGCTCTTTTCTCAAAAGCAGAGTGTGTTTCTTGTAAGGCGAGCTAGTGTTTGTTTCCCAGGCCTAAATGGAGTTGAATCACATGCAGTTTCTAGTCCTAAGAGCAAGGGTTGTTTTATGGTAAGAAGAGTCACTATTGCGCTGCCATTGCCATACACAGGACAAATAGCACTGGCGTCTGTTCCCAGCAAGTACAGTGTATTGGACTGAAGAGGATCTACTGTTCTTGTCAGGTTCCTAAGCAGAATTGAACTAGATATGGCCGTGTGTGTAGGAAGCACAGTTCTTTTGTTCTGAGCAAGCTCACTGTTCGGACACCATAGGAAACCCAGTAGAGTAGAAGAGTGCTCTTTTCTCAAAAGCAGAATGTGTTCTTGTAAGGCGAGCTAGCGTTTGTTTTCCAGTCCTAAATGGAGTTGAATCACATGCAGTTTCTGGTCCTAATAGCAAGAGTTGTTTTCTGGTAAGGAAATTCACTATTGTGCTCCCGTTTTCATACATAGTGCTAATAGATCTCGCGTATGTTCCCAGCAAGTACAGTGTATCGGACTGAAGAGGAGCTACTGTTCTTGTCAGTTTCCTAAGCAGAGTTGAACTAGATATGGCCCGTGTGTGTAGGAAGTACAGTTCTTTTTTTCTGAGCAAGCTCACTGTTCTGGCCATATAGGAAACACAGTAGAGTAGAAGAGTGCTCTTTTCTCAAAAGCAGAGTGTGTTTCTTGTAAAGCGAGCTAGAGTTTGTTTCCCAGTCCTAAATTGAGTGGAATCACACGCAGTTTCTGGTCCTATGAGCAAGAATTGTTTTCTGGTAAGAAGAGTCACTATTGCGCTGCCATTGCCATAGACAGGACAAATAGCACTGGCGTCTGTTCCCAGCAAGTATAGTGTATTGGACTGAAGAGGATCTACTGTTCTTGTCAGGTTCCTAAGCAGACTTGAACTAGATATGGCCGTGTGTGTAGGAAGCACAGATTTTTGTTCTGAGCAAGCTCACTGTTCGGGAACACATAGGAAACACAGTAGAGTAGAAGAGTGCTCTTTTCTCAAAAGCAGAATGTGTTTCTTGGAAGTCGAGCTAGCGTTTGTTTCCCAGTCCTAAATGGAGTTGAGTCACATGCATTTTTTTGTCCTACGAGCAAGAGTTGTTTTCTGGTAAGACAAGTCACTATTGTGCTCCAATGCCATACACAGTGCAAATAGCACTCGCGTCTGTTCCCTTCAATTACAGTGTATTGGACTGAAGAGGATCTACTGTTCTTGTCAGGTTCCTAAGCAGAATTGAACTAGATATGGCCGTGTGTGTTGGAAGCACAGTTCTTTTGTTCTGAGCAAGCTCACTGTTCGGACACCATAAGAAACAAAGTAGAGTAGAAGAGTGCTCTTTTCTCAAAAGCAGAGTGTGTTACTTGTAAGGTGAGCTAGCGTTTGTTTCCCAGTCCTAAATGGAGTTGAATCTCATGCAGTTTCTGGTCCTAAGAGCAAGAGTTGTTTTCTGGTAAGGAAAGTCACTATAGCGCTCCACTTGCCATACATAGTGCAAATAGCTCTCGCGTCTATTCCCAGCAAGTACAGTGTATCGGACTGAAGAGGAGCTACTGTTCTTGTCAGTTTCCTAAGCAGAGTTGAACTAGATATGGCCCGTGTGTGTAGGAAGCACAGTTCTTATGTTCTGAACAAGCTCACTGTTCTGGCCCTATTGGAAACACAGTAGAGTAGAAGAGTGCTCTTTTCTCAAAAGCAGAGTGTGTTTTTGTAAGGCGAGCTAACATTTGTTACCTAGTCCTAAATGGAGTTGAATCACATGCAGTTTCTGGTTCTACAACCAAGAGTTGTTTTCTGGTAAGAAGAGACACTATTGCGCTGCCATTGCCATACACAGGACAAATAGCACTGGCGTCTGTTCCCAGCAAGTACAGTGTATTGGACTGAAGAGGATCTACTGTTCTTGTCAGGTTCCTAAGCAGACTTGAACTAGATATGGCCTTGTGTGTAGGAAGCACAGTTTTTTTGTTCTGAGCAAGCTCACTTTTCGGAACACATAGGAAACACAGTAGAGTAGAAGAGTGCTCTTTTCTCAAAAGCAGAGTGTGTTTCTTGTAAGGCAAGCTAGCGTTTGTTTCCCAGTCCTAAATGGAGTTGAGTCACATGCAGTTTCTTGTCCTACGAGCAAGAGTTGTTTTCTGGTAAGGAAAGTCACTATTGTGCTCCAATTGCCATACACAGTGCAAATAGCACTCGCGTCTGTTCCCAGCAAGTACAGTGTATTGGACTGAAGAGGAGCTACTGTTCTTGTTTGTTTCCTAAGCAGAGTTGAACTAGATATGGCCTGTGTGTGTAGGAGGCACAGTACTTTTGTTCTGAGCAAGCTCACTGTTCGGACCCCATAGGAAACACAGTAGAGTAGAAGAGTGCTCTTTTCTCAAAAGCAGAGTGTGTTTCATGTAATGCGAGCTAGCACTTGTTCCCCAGTCCTAAATGGAGTTGAATCACATGCAGTTTCTTGTCCTACGAGCAAGAGTTGTTTTCTGGTAAGGAAAGTCACTATTGCGCTCCCATTGCCATACACAGTGCAAATAGAACTCGCGTCTGTTCCCAGCAAGTACAGTGTATCGGACTGAAGAGGAGCTACTGTTCTTGTCAGTTTCCTAAGCAGAGTTGAACTAGATATGGCCCGTGTGTAGGAAGTACAGTTCTTTTTTTCTGAGCAAGCTCACTGTTCTGGCCCTATAGGAAACACAGTAGAGTAGAAGAGTGCTCTTTTCTCAAAAGCAGAGTGTGTTTCTTGTAAAGCGAGCTAGAGTTTGTTTCCCACTCCTAAATTGAGTGGAATCACATGCAGTTTCTGGTCCTACGAGCAAGAGTTGTTTTCTGGTAGAAGAGTCACTATTGCGCTGCCATTGCCATAGACAGGACAAATAGCACTGGCGTCTGTTCCCAGCAAGTATAGTGTATTGGACAGAAGAGGATCTACTGTTCTTGTCAGGTTCCTAAGCAGACTTGAACTAGATATGGCCGTGTGTGTAGGAAGCACAGTTTTTTTGTTCTGAGCAAGCTCACTGTTCGGAACACATAGGAAACACAGTAGAGTAGAAGAGTGCTCTTTTCTCAAAAGCAGAATGTGTTTGTTGGAAGTCGAGCTAGCATTTGTTTCCCAGTCCTAAATGGAGTTGAGTCACATGCATTTTTTTGTCCTACGAGCAAGAGTTGTTTTCTGGTAAGACAAGTCACTATTGTGCTCCAATGCCATACACAGTGCAAATAGCACTCGCGTCTGTTCCCCGCAATTACAGTGTATTGGACTGAAGAGGATCTACTGTTCTTGTCATGTTCCTAAGCAGAATTGAACTAGATATGGCCGTCTGTGTAGGAAGCACAGTTCTTTTGTTCTGAGCAAGCTCACTGTTCGGACACCATAAGAAACAAAGTAGAGTAGAAGAGTGCTCTTTTCTCAAAAGCAGAGTGTGTTACTTGTAAGGTGAGCTAGCGTTTGTTTCCCAGTCCTAAATGGAGTTGAATCTCATGCAGTTTCTGGTCCTAAGAGCAAGAGTTGTTTTCTGGTAAGGAAAGTCACTATAGCGCTCCACTTGCCATACATAGTGCAAATAGCTCTCGCGTCTATTCCCAGCAAGTACAGTGTATTGGACTGAAGAGGAGCTACTGTTCTTGTCAGTTTCCTAAGCAGAGTTGAACTAGATATGGCCCGTGTGTGTAGGAAGCACAGTTCTTATGTTCTGAACAAGCTCACTGTTCTGGCCCTATTGGAAACACAGTAGAGTAGAAGAGTGCTCTTTTCTCAAAAGCAGAGTGTGTTTTTGTAAGGCGAGCTAACATTTGTTTCCTAGTCCTAAATGGAGTTGAATCACATGCAGTTTCTGGTTCTACAACCAAGAGTTGTTTTCTGGTAAGAAGAGACACTATTGCGCTGCCATTGCCATACACAGGACAAATAGCACTGGCGTCTGTTCCCAGCAAGTACAGTGTATTGGACTGAAGAGGATCTACTGTTCTTCTCAGGTTCCTAAGCAGACTTGAACTAGATATGGCCTTGTGTGTAGAAAGCACAGTTTTTTTGTTCTGAGCAAGCTCACTTTTCGGAACACATAGGAAACACAGTAGAGTAGAAGAGTGCTCTTTTCTCAAAAGCAGAGTGTGTTTCTTGTAAGGCGAGCTAGCGTTTGTTTCCCAGGCCTAAATGGAGTTGAGTCCCATGCAGATTTTTGTCCTACGAGCAAGAGTTGTTTTCTCGTAAGACAAGTCACTATTGTGCTCCAATTGCCATACACAGTGCAAATAGCACTCGCGTCTCCTCCCCGCAAGTACAGTGTATTGGACTGAAGAGGAGCTACTGTTCTTGTTTGTTTCCTAAGCAGAGTTGAACTAGATATGGCCTGTGTGTGTAGGAGGCACAGTACTTTTGTTCTGAGCAAGCTCACTGTTCGGACCCCATAGGAAACACAGTAGAGTAGAAGAGTGCTCTTTTCTCAAAAGCAGAGTGTGTTTCATGTAATGCGAGCTAGCACTTGTTCCCCAGTCCTAAATGGAGTTGAATCACATGCAGTTTCTCTTCCTACAAGCAAGAGTTGTTTTCTGGTAAGGAAAGTATCTATTGCGCTCCCATTGCCATACACAGTGCAAATAGCACTCGCGTCTGTTCCCAGCAAGTACAGTGTATCGGACTGAAGAGGAGCTACTGTTCTTGTCAGTTTCCTAAGCAGAGTTCAACTAGATATGGCCCGTGTGTGTAGGAAGCACAGTTCTTATATTCTGAGCAAGCTCACTGTTCTGGCCCTATAGGAAACACAGTAGAGTAGAAGAGTGCTCTTTTCTCAAAAGCAGAGTGTGTTTTTGTAAGGCGAGCTAGCGTTTGTTTCCTAGTCCTAAATGGAGTTGAATCACCTGCAGTTTTTGGTCCTATGAACAAGAGTTTTTTTCTGGTAAGGAAAGTCACTATTGCGCTCCCATTGCCCTACACAAGGCAAATAGCACTCGCGTCTTTTCCCAGCAAGTACAGTGTATTGGACTTAATAGGAGCTACAGTTCTTGTCTGTTTCCTAAGCAGAGTTGAACTAGATATGGCCCGTGTGTGTAGGAAGTACAGTTCTTTTTTTCTGAGCAAGCTCACTGTTCTGTCCCTATAGAAAACACAGTAGAGTAGAAGAGTGCTCTTTTCTCAAAAGCAGAATGTGTTTCTTGGAAGTCAAGCTAGCGTTTGTTTCCCAGTCCTAAATGGAGTTGAGTCACATGCAGTTTCTGGTCCTACTAGCAAGAGTTGTTTTCTGGTAAGACAAGCCACTATTGTGCTCCAATGCCATAAAAAGTGCAAATAGCACTCGCGTCTGTTCCCAGCAAGTATAGTGTATTGGACTGAAGAGGATCTACTGTTCTTGTCAGGTTCCTAAGCAGACTTGAACTAGATATGGCCGTGTGTGTAGGAAGCACAGTTTTTTTGTTCTGAGCAAGCTCACTGTTCGGAACACATAGGAAACACAGTAGAGTAGAAGAGTGCTCTTTTCTCAAAAGCAGAATGTGTTTCTTGGAAGTCGAGCTAGCGTTTGTTTCCGAGTCCTAAATGGAGTTGAGTCACATGCAGTTTTTTGTCCTACGTGCAAGAGTTGTTTTCTGGTAAGACAAGTCACTATTGTGCTCCAATGCCATACTCAGTGCAAATAGCACTCGCGTCTGTTCCCCGCAAGTACAGTGTATTGGACTGAAGAGGATCTACTGTTCTTGTCAGATTCCTAAGCAGAATTGAACTAGATATGGCTGTGTGTGTAGGAAGCACAGTTCTTTTGTTCTGAGCAAGCTCACTGTTCGGACACCATAAGAAACAAAGTAGAGTAGAAGAGTGCTCTTTTCTCAAAAGCAGAGTGTGTTTCTTGTAAGGTGAGCTAGCGTTTGTTTCCCAGTCCTAAATTGAGTGGAATCACATGCAGTTTCTGGTCCTATGAGCAAGAGTTGTTTTCTGGTAAGAAGAGTCACTATTGCGCTGCCATTGCCATAGACAGGACAAATAGCACTGGCGTCTGTTCCCAGCAAGTATAGTGTATTGGACTGAAGAGGATCTACTGTTCTTGTCAGGTTCCTAAGCAGACTTGAACTAGATATGGCCGTGTGTGTAGGAAGCACAGATTTTTGTTCTGAGCAAGCTCACTGTTCGGGAACACATAGGAAACACAGTAGAGTAGAAGAGTGCTCTTTTCTCAAAAGCAGAATGTGTTTCTTGGAAGTCGAGCTAGCGTTTGTTTCCCAGTCCTAAATGGAGTTGAGTCACATGCATTTTTTTGTCCTACGAGCAAGAGATGTTTTCTGGTAAGACAAGTCACTATTGTGCTCCAATGCCATACACAGTGCAAATAGCACTCGCGTCTGTTCCCCGCAATTACAGTGTATTGGACTGAAGAGGATCTACTGTTCTTGTCAGGTTCCTAAGCAGAATTGAACTAGATATGGCCGTGTGTGTTGGAAGCACAGTTCTTTTGTTCTGAGCAAGCTCCCTGTTCGGACACCATAAGAAACAAAGTAGAGTAGAAGAGTGCTCTTTTCTCAAAAGCAGAGTGTGTTACTTGTAAGGTGAGCTAGCGTTTGTTTCCCAGTCCTAAATGGAGTTGAATCTCATGCAGTTTCTGGTCCTAAGAGCAAGAGTTGTTTTCTGGTAAGGAAAGTCACTATAGCGCTCCACTTGCCATACATAGTGCAAATAGCTCTCGCGTCTATTCCCAGCAAGTACAGTGTATCGGACTGAAGAGGAGCTACTGTTCTTGTCAGTTTCCTAAGCAGAGTTGAACTAGATATGGCCCGTGTGTGTAGGAAGCACAGTTCTTATGTTCTGAACAAGCTCACTGTTCTGGCCCTATTGGAAACACAGTAGAGTAGAAGAGTGCTCTTTTCTCAAAAGCAGAGTGTGTTTTTGTAAGGCGAGCTAACATTTGTTTCCTAGTCCTAAATGGAGTTGAATCACATGCAGTTTCTGGTTCTACAACCAAGAGTTGTTTTCTGGTAAGAAGAGACACTATTGCGCTGCCATTGCCATACACAGGACAAATAGCACTGGCGTCTGTTCCCAGCAAGTACAGTGTATTGGACTGAAGAGGATCTACTGTTCTTGTCAGGTTCCTAAGCAGACTTGAACTAGATATGGCCTTGTGTGTAGGAAGCACAGTTTTTTTGTTCTGAGCAAGCTCACTTTTCGGGAACACATAGGAAACACAGTAGAGTAGAAGAGTGCTCTTTTCTCAAAAGCAGAGTGTGTTTCTTGTAAGGCAAGCTAGCGTTTGTTTCCCAGTCCTAAATGGAGTTGAGTCACACGCAGTTTTTTGTCCTACGAGCAAGAGTTGTTTTCTCGTAAGACAAGTCACTATTGTGCTCCAATTGCCATACACAGTGCAAATAGCACTGGCGTCTGTTCCCAGCAAGTACAGTGTATTGGACTGAAGAGGAGCTACTGTTCTTGTTTGTTTCCTAAGCAGAGTTGAACTTGATATGGCCTGTGTGTGTAGGAGACACAGTACTTTTGTTCTGAGCAAGCTCACTGTTCGGAACCCATAAGAAACACAGTAGAGTAGAAGAGTGCTCTTTTCTCAAAAGCAGAGTGTGTTTCATGTAATGCGAGCTAGCACTTGTTCCCCAGTCCTAAATGGAGTTGAATCACATGCAGTTTCTGGTCCTACGAGCAAGAGTTGTTTTCTGGTAAGGAAAATCACTATTGCGCTCCCATTGCCATACACAGTGCAAATAGAACTCGCGTCTGTTCCCAGCAAGTACAGTGTATCGGACTGAAGAGGAGCTACTGTTCTTGTCAGTTTCCTAAGCAGAGTTGAACTAGATATGGCCCGTGTGTGTAGGAAGCACAGTTCTTATGTTCTGAACAAGCTCACTGTTCTGGCCCTATTGGAAACACAGTAGAGTAGAAGAGTGCTCTTTTCTCAAAAGCAGAGTGTGTTTTTGTAAGGCGAGCTAGCATTTGTTTCCTAGTCCTAAATGGAGTTGAATCACATGCAGTTTCTGGTCCACAAGCAAGAGTTGTTTTCTGGTAAGAAGAGACACTATTGCACTGCCATTGCCATACACAGGACAAATAGCACTGGCGTCTTTTCCCAGCAAGTACAGTGTATTGGACTGAAGAGGATCTACTGTTCTTGTCAGGTTCCTAAGCAGACTTGAACTAGATATGGCCTTGTGTGTAGGAAGCACAGTTTTTTTGTTCTGAGCAAGCTCACTTTTCGGAACACATAGGAAACACAGTAGAGTAGAAGAGTGCTCTTTTCTCAAAAGCAGAGTGTGTTTCTTGTAAGGCGAGCTAGTGTTTGTTTCCCAGGCCTAAATGGAGTTGAATCACATGCAGTTTCTAGTCCTAAGAGCAAGGGTTGTTTTATGGTAAGAAGAGTCACTATTGCGCTGCCATTGCCATACACAGGACAAATAGCACTGGCGTCTGTTCCCAGCAAGTACAGTGTATTGGACTGAAGAGGATCTACTGTTCTTGTCAGGTTCCTAAGCAGAATTGAAATAGATATGGCCGTGTGTGTAGGAAGCACAGTTCTTTTGTTCTGAGCAAGCTCACTGTTCGGACACCATAGGAAACCCAGTAGAGTAGAAGAGTGCTCTTTTCTCAAAAGCAGAATGTGTTCTTGTAAGGCGAGCTAGCGTTTGTTTCCCAGTCCTAAATGGAGTTGAATCACATGCAGTTTCTGGTCCTAAGAGCAAGAGTTGTTTTCTGGTAAGGAAATTCACTATTGTGCTCCCGTTTTCATACATAGTGCAAATAGATCTCGCGTATGTTCCCAGCAAGTACAGTGTATTGGACTGAAGAGGAGCTACTGTTCTTGTCAGTTTCCTAAGCAGAGTTGAACTAGATATGGCCCGTGTGTAGGAAGTACAGTTCTTTTTTTCTGAGCAAGCTCACTGTTCTGGCCATATAGGAAACACAGTAGAGTAGAAGAGTGCTCTTTTCTCAAAAGCAGAGTGTGTTTCTTGTAAAGCGAGCTAGAGTTTGTTTCCCTGTCCTAAATTGAGTGGAATCACATGCAGTTTCTGGTCCTACGAGCAAGAGTTGTTTTCTGGTAAGAAGAGTCACTATTGCGCTGCCATTGCCATAGACAGGACAAATAGCACTGGCGTCTGTTCCCAGCAAGTATAGTGTATTGGACTGAAGAGGATCTACTGTTCTTGTCAGGTTCCTAAGCAGACTTGAACTAGATATGGCCGTGTGTGTAGGAAGCACAGTTTTTTTGTTCTGAGCAAGCTCACTGTTCAGAACACATAGGAAACACAGTAGAGTAGAAGAGTGCTCTTTTCTCAAAAGCAGAATGTGTTTCTTGGAAGTCGAGCTAGCGTTTGTTTCCCAGTCCTAAATGGAGTTGAGTCACATGCATTTTTTTGTCCTACGAGCAAGAGTTGTTTTCTGGTAAGACAAGTCACTATTGTGCTCCAATGCCATACACAGTGCAAATAGCACTCGCGTCTGTTCCCCGCAATTACAGTGTTTGGACTGAAGAGGATCTACTGTTCTTGTCAGGTTCCTAAGCAGACTTGAACTAGATATGGCCGTGTGTGTAGGAAGCACAGTTCTTTTGTTCTGAGCAAGCTCACTGTTCGGACACCATAAGAAACAAAGTAGAGTAGAAGAGTGCTCTTTTCTCAAAAGCAGAGTGTGTTACTTGTAAGGTGAGCTAGCGTTTGTTTCCCAGTCCTAAATGGAGTTGAATCTCATGCAGTTTCTGGTCCTAAGAGCAAGAGTTGTTTTCTGGTAAGGAAAGTCACTATAGCGCTCCACTTGCCATACATAGTGCAAATAGCTCTCGCGTCTATTCCCAGCAAGTACAGTGTATCGGACTGAAGAGGAGCTACTGTTCTTGTCAGTTTCCTAAGCAGAGTTGAACTAGATATGGCCCGTGTGTGTAGGAAGCACAGTTCTTATGTTCTGAACAAGCTCACTGTTCTGGCCCTATTGGAAACACAGTAGAGTAGAAGAGTGCTCTTTTCTCAAAAGCAGAGTGTGTTTTTGTAAGGCGAGCTAACATTTGTTTCCTAGTCCTAAATGGAGTTGAATCACATGCAGTTTCTGGTTCTACAACCAAGAGTTGTTTTCTGGTAAGAAGAGACACTATTGCGCTGCCATTGCCATACACAGGACAAATAGCACTGGCGTCTGTTCCCAGCAAGTACAGTGTATTGGACTGAAGAGGATCTACTGTTCTTGTCAGGTTCCTAAGCAGACTTGAACTAGATATGGCCTTGTGTGTAGAAAGCACAGTTTTTTTGCTCTGAGCAAGCTCACTTTTCGGAACACATAGGAAACACAGTAGAGTAGAAGAGTGCTCTTTTCTCAAAAGCAGAGTGTGTTTCTTGTAAGGCGAGCTAGCGTTTGTTTCCCAGGCCTAAATGGAGTTGAGTCCCATGCAGATTTTTGTCCTACGAGCAAGAGTTGTTTTCTCGTAAGACAAGTCACTATTGTGCTCCAATTGCCATACACAGTGCAAATAGCATTCGCATTTGTTCCCCGCAAGTACAGTGTATTGGACTGAAGAGGAGCTACTGTTCTTGTTTGTTTCCTAAGCAGAGTTGAACTAGATATGGCCTGTGTGTGTAGGAGGCACAGTACTTTTGTTCTGAGCAAGCTCACTGTTCGGAACCCATAGGAAACACAGTAGAGTAGAAGAGTGCTCTTTTCTCAAAAGCAGAGTGTGTTTCATGTAATGCGAGCTAGCACTTGTTCCCCAGTCCTAAATGGAGTTGAATCACATGCAGTTTCTGGTCCTACAAGCAAGAGTTGTTTTCTGGTAAGGAAAGTATCTATTGCACTCCCATTGCCATACACAGTGCAAATAGCACTCGCGTCTGTTCCCAGCAAGTACAGTGTATCGGACTGAAGAGGAGCTACTGTTCTTGTCAGTTTCCTAAGCAGAGTTCAACTAGATATGGCCCGTGTGTGTAGGAAGCACAGTTCTTATATTCTGAGCAAGCTCACTGTTCTGGCCCTATAGGAAACACAGTAGAGTAGAAGAGTGCTCTTTTCTCAAAAGCAGAGTGTGTTTTTGTAAGGCGAGCTACCATTTGTTTCCTAGTCCTAAATGGAGTTGAATCACCTGCAGTTTCTGGTCCTATGAACAAGAGATTTTTTCTGGTAAGGAAAGACACTATTGCGCTCCCATTGCCCTACACAAGGCAAATAGCACTCGCGTCTTTTCCCAGCAAGTACAGTGTATTGGACTGAAGAGGAGCTACAGTTCTTGTCTGTTTCCTAAGCAGAGTTGAACTAGATATGGCCCGTGTGTGTAGGAAGTACAGTTCTTTTTTTCTGAGCAAGCTCACTGTTCTGTCCCTATAGAAAACACAGTAGAGTAGAAGAGTGCTCTTTTCTCAAAAGCAGAGTGTGTTTCTTGTAAGGCGAGCTAGCGTTTGTTTCCCAGTCCTAAATGGAGTTGAGTCACATGCAGTTTTTTGTCCTACGAGCAAGAGTTGTTTTCTCGTAAGACAAGTCACTATTGTGCTCCAATTGCCATATACAGTGCAAATAGCACTCGTGTCTGTTCCCAGCAAGTACAGTGTATTGGACTGAAGAGGAGCTACTGTTCTTGTCAGTTTCCTAAGCAGAGTTGAACTAGATATAGCCTGTGTGTGTAGGAGGCACAGTACTTTTGTTCTGAGCAAGCTCACTGTTCGGACCCCATAGGAAACACAGTAGAGTAGAAGAGTGCTCTTTTCTCAAAAGCAGATTGTGTTTCATGTAATGCGAGCTAGCACTTGTTCCCCAGTCCTAAATGGAGTTGAATCACATGCAGTTTCTGGTCCTACGAGCAAGAGTTGTTTTCTGGTAAGGAAAGTCACTATTGCGCTCCCATTGCCATACACAGTGCAAATAGAACTCGCGTCTGTTCCCAGCAAGTACAGTGTATTGGACTGAAGAGGAGCTACTGTTCTTGTCAGTTTCCTAAGCAGAGTTCAACTAGATATGTCCCGTGTGTGTAGGAAGCACCGTTCTTATGTTCTGAGCAAGCTCACTGTTCTGGCCCTATAGGAAACACAGTAGAGTAGAAGAGTGCTCTTTTCTCAAAAGCAGAGTGTGTTTTTGTAAGGCGAGCTACCATTTGTTTCCTAGTCCTAAATGGAGTTGAATCACCTGCAGTTTTTGGTCCTACGAACAAGAGTTTTTTTCTGGTAAGGAAAGTCACTATTGCGCTCCCATTGCCCTACACAAGGCAAATAGCACTCGCGTCTTTTCCCAGCAAGTACAGTGTATCGGACTTAATAGGAGCTACTGTTCTTGTCAGTTTCCTAAGCAGAGTTGAACTAGATATGGCCCGTGTGTGTAGGAAGTACAGTTCTTTTTTTCTGAGCAAGCTCACTGTTCTGTCCCTATAGGAAACACAGTAGAGTAGAAGAGTGCTCTTTTCTCAAAAGCAGAATGTGTTTCTTGGAAGTCGAGCTAGCGTTTGTTTCCCAGTCCTAAATGGAGTTGAGTCACATGCAGTTTCTGGTCCTACGAACAAGTGTTGTTTTCTGGTAAGACGAGTCACTATTGTGCTCCAATGCCATACACAGTGCAAATAGCACTCGCGTCTATTCCCCGCAAGTACAGTGTCTTGGACTGAAGAGGAGCTACTGTTCTTGTCAGTTTCCTAAGCAGAGTTGAACTAGATATGGCCCGTGTGTGTAGGAAGCACAGTTCTTATGTTCTGAACAAGCTCACTCTTCTGGCCCTATTGGAAACACAGTAGAGTAGAAGAGTGCTCTTTTCTCAAAAGCAGAGTGTGTTTTTGTAAGGCGAGCTAGCATTTGTTTCCTATTCCTAAATGGAGTTGAATCACATGCAGTTTCTGGTCCTACAAGCAAGAGTTGTTTTCTGGTCAGAAGAGTCACTATTGTGCTGCCATTGCCATACACAGGACAAATAGCATTGGCGTCTGTTCCCAGCAAGTACAGTGTATTGGACTGAAGAGGATCTACTGTTCTTGTCAGGTTCCTAAGCAGACTTGAACTAGATATGGCCGTGTGTAGGAAGCACAGTTTTTTTTTTCTGAGCAAGCTCATTGTTCGGAACACATAGGAAACACAGTAGAGTAGAAGAGTGCTCTTTTCTCAAAAGCACAGTGTGTTTCTTGGAAGTCGAGCTAGCATTTGTTTCCCAGTCCTAAATGGAGTTCAGTCACATGCAGTTTTTTGTCCAACGAGCAAGAATTATTTTCTGGTAAGACAAGTCACTATTGTGCTCCAATGCCATACACAGTGCAAATAGCACTCGCGTCTGTTACCCGCAAATACAGTGTATTGGACTGAAGAGGAGCTACTGTTCTTGTTTGTTTCCTAAGCAGAGTTGAATTAGATATGGCCCGTGTGTGTAGAAAGCACAGTTCTTTTGTTCTGAGCAAGCTCACTGTTCGGACCCCATAGGAAACACAGTAGAGTAGAAGAGTGCTCTTTTCTCAAAAGCAGAGTGTGTTTCTTGTAAGGCGAGCTAGCATTTCTTTCCCAGTCCTAAATGGAGTTGAATCACATGCAGTTTCCGGTCCTACGAGCAAGAGTTGTTTTCTGGTAAGGAAAGTCACTATTGCGCTCCCATTGCCATACACAGTGCAAATAGCACTCGCGTCTGTTTCCAGCAAGTACAATGTATCGGACTGAAGAGGAGCTACTGTTCTTTTCAGTTTCCTAAGCAGAGTTGAACTAGTTATGGCCCACGTGTAGGAAGCACAGTTCTTTTGTTCTGAGCAAGCTCACTGTTCTGGCCCTATTGGAAACACAGTAGAGTAGAAGAGTGCTCTTTTCTCAAAAGCAGAGTGTGTTTCTTGTAAGGCGACCTAGCATTTGTTTCCCAGTCCTAAATGGAGTGGAATCACATGCAGTTTCTGGTCCTACGAGCAAGAGTTGTTTTCTGGTAAGGAAAGTCACTATTGCGCTCCCATTGCCATACACAGTGCAAATAGCACATGCGTCTGTTCCCAGCAATTACAGTGTATTGGACTGTAGAGGAGTTACTGTTCTTGTCAGGTTCCTAAGCAGAGTTGAACTAGATATGGCCCGTGTGTGTAGGAAGCACAGTTCTTATGTTCTGAGCAAGATCACTGCTCCGGCCCCATAGGAAACACAGTAGAGTAGAAGAGTGCTCTTTTCTCTAAAGCAGAGTGTGTTTCTTGTAAGGTGAGCCAGCGTTTGTTTCCCCGTCCTAAATGGAGTTGAGTCACATGCAGTTTTTTGTCCTACGAGCAAGACTTTTTTTCTGGTAAGACGAGTCACTATTGTGCTCCAATTGCCATACACAGTGCAAATAGCACTCGCGTCTGTTCCCAGCAAGTAGAGTGTATCGGACTGAAGAGGAGCTACTGTTCTTGTCAGTTTCCTAAGCAGACTTGAACTAGATATGGCCTTGTGTGTAGGAAGCACAGTTTTTTTGTTTTGAGCAAGCTCACTTTTCAGAACACAAAGGAAACACAGTATAGTAGAAGAGTGCTCTTTTCTCAAAAGCAGAGTGTGTTTCTTGTAAGGCGAGCTAGCGTTTGTTTCCCAGTCCTAAATGGAGTTGAGTCACATGCAGTTTTTTGTCCTACGAGAAAGAGTTGTTTTCTCGTAAGACAAGTCACTATTGTGCTCCAATTGCCATACACAGTGCAAATAGCACTTGTGTCTGTTCCCCGCAAGTACAGTGTATTGGACTGAAGAGGATCTACTGTTCTAGTCAGGTTAATAAGCAGACTTGAACTAGATATGGCCGTGTGTGTAGGAAGCACAGTTTTTTTTGTTCTGAGCAAGCTCACTTTTCGGAACACCGAGGAAACACAGTAGAGTAGAAGAGTGCTCTTTTCTCAAAAGCAGAGTGTGTTTCTTGTAAAGCGAGCTAGAGTTTGTTTCCCAGTCCTAAATGGTCTTGAATCACATGCAGTTTCTGGTCCTACGAGCAAGAGTTGTTTTCTGGTAAAGAAAGTCACTATTGCGCTCCCATTGCAATACACAGTGCAAATAGCACTCGCGTCTGTTCCCAGCAAGTACAGTGTATCAGACTGAAGAGGAGCTACTGTTCTTGTCAGTTTCCTAAGCAGAGTTGAACTAGATATGGCCCGTGTGTTGGAAGCACAGTTCTTTTGTTCTGAGTAAGCTCACTGTTCTAGCACTATAGGAAACACAGTAGAGTAGAAGAGTGCTCTTTTCTCTAAAGCAGAGTGTGTTTCTTGTAAGGCGAGCTAGCGTTTGTTTCCCAGTCCTAAATGGAGTTGAATCACATGCAGTTTCTGGTCTTACGAGCAAGAGATGTTTTCTGGTAAGGAAATTCACTATTGCGCTCCCATTGACATACACAGTGCAAATAGCACTCGCGTCTGTTCCCAGCAAGTACAGTGTATCGGACTGAAGAGGAGCTACTCTTCTTGTCAGTTTCCTAAGCAGAGTTGAACTAGATATGGCCCGTGTGTAGGAAGCTCAGTTCTTTTGTTCTGAGCAAGCTCACTGTTCTGGCCCTATAGGAAACACAGTAGAGTAGAAGTGTGCTCTTTTCTCTGAAGCAGAGTGTGTTTCTTGTAAGGTAAGCTAGCTTTTGTTTGCCAGTCCTAAATGGAGTTGTATCACATGCAGTTTCTGGTCCTACAAGCAAGAGTTGTTTTCTGGTAAGAAGAGTCACTATTGCGCTGCCATTGCCATACACAAGACAAATAGCACTGGCGTCTCTTCCCAGCAAGTACAGTGTATTGGCCTGAAGAGGATCTACTGTTCTTGTCAGGTTCCTAAGCAGACTTGAACTAGATATGGCCGTGTGTGTAGGAAGCACAGTTTTTTTGTTCTGAGCAAGCTCACTTTTCGGAACACCTAGGAAACACAGTAGAGTAGAAGAGTGCTCTTTTCTCAAAAGCAGAGTGTGTTTCTTGGAAGTCGAGCTAGCGTTTGTTTCCCAGTCCTAAATGGAGTTGAGTCACATGCAGTTTTTTGTCCTACGAGAAAGAGTTGTTTTCTCGTAGGACAAGTCACTATTGTGCTCCAATTGCCATACACAGTGCAAATAGCACTGGCGTCTGTTCCCCGCAAGTACAGTGTATTGGACTGAAGAGGAGCTACTGTTCTTGTCCGTTTCCTAAGCAGAGTTGAACTAGATATGGCCGTGTGTATAGGAAGCACAGTTCTTATGTTCTGAGCAAGCTCACGGTTGTGGCCCCAGAGGAAACACAGTAGAGTAGAAGAGTGCTCTTTTCTCTAAAGCAGAGTGTGTTTCTTGTAAGGCGAGCTAGCGTTTGTTTCCCAGGCCTAAATGGAGTTGAATCACTTGCAGTTTTTTGTCCTACGAGCAAGAGTTGCTTTCTGGTAAGATGAGTCACTATTGTGCTAAAATTGCCATACACAGTGCAAATAGCCCTCGCGTCTCTTCCCCGCAAGTAAAGTGTATTGGACTGAAGAGGAGCTACTGTTCTTGTCAGTTTCTTAAGCAGAGTTGAACTAGATATGGCCCGTGTGTGTAGGAAGCACATTTCTTATGTTCTGAGCAAGCTCACTGTTCTGGCCCCAGAGGAAACACAGTAGAGTAGAAGAGTGCTCTTTTCTCTAAAGCAGAGTGTGTTTCTTGTAAGGCGAGCTAGCGTTTGTCTCCCAGTCCTAAATGGAGTTGAGTCACTTGCAGTTTTTTGTCCTACGAGCAAGAGTTGCTTTCTGGTAAGACGAGTCACTATTGTGCTAAAATTGCCATACACAGTGCAAATAGCACTCGCGTCTGTTCCCTGCAAGTACAGTGTATTGGACTGAAGAGGAGCTACTGTTCTTGTCCGTTTCCTAAGCAGAGTTGAACTAGATACGGCCCGTGTGTTTAGGAAGCACAGTTCTTATGTTCTGAGCAAGCTCACTGTTGT